>NC_053022.1:32322537-32466012 GCF_003073215.2 Triticum urartu
CTCCGTATGGGTTATCACCAGATTCGCATTCGTGAAGAAGATATTCCCAAGACAGCATTCAGAACAAGCTTTGGTTCATATGAATACACTGACATGTCTTTTGGCCTCGCCAACGCTCCTCCGACGTTCTCTCGCATGATGAACTTCATCTTCAACGCCTACACCAATGACTTCGTTTTGGTCTATCTCGATGACATTCTGGTTTTCTCGAAGAACAAGGAAGATCATGCCAAGCACTTGCATTTGGTTCTTGACAAGCTCAGGGAATATCAGTTCTATGCCAAGTTCTCCAAGTGTGAATTTTGGCTCGATGAGGTTCTTTATCTTGGTCATATCATCTCTGCCAAGGGCATTTCCGTCAATCCTGAGAAGGTGTCTGCAATTGTGAATTGGGAACCTCCTCAGAACGTGAAGCAACTCCGCAGTTTTCTCGGTCTCGCAAGCTATTGCCGAAGATTCGTTGAAAACTTTTCCAAGATCGCGAAGCCTCTCTCAAATCTTCTTCAGAAGCACGTCAAGTACGTTTGGTCTCCGGAATGTGATATGGCTTTCAACACTTTGAAAGAGAAGTTGATCACTGCTCCAGTTCTGACTCCACCTGATGAATCCAAGCCGTACGAGGTCTTTTGTGATGCCTCTCTCCAAGGTCTTGGCGCAGTATTGATGCAAGAGAAGAAAGTTGTTGCTTATACATCTCGCCAGTTGAAGCCTAATGAGAAGAACTACCCCACTCATGATCTCGAGTTGGCGGCAGTTGTCATGCTCTTTTGACTTGGAGACATCTTCTATTGGGAAGAAAAGTGGACATTTTCACTGATCACAAGAGTCTCAAGTACATCTTCACTCAGCCTAATCTCAACCTAAGGCAAACTCGATGGGTCGAAATGATTCAAGAGTATAACCCGAGTATTGAGTATACTCCAGGCAAGGCCAATGTGATTGCTGACGCTTTGAGCAGAAAGGCCTATTGCAACAGTCTGATTCTCAAGCCTTATCAACCCGAGCTTTGTGAAGCTTTCCGCAAGCTTAATCTGCAAGTTGTTCCTCAAGGTTTCCTCGCCAACCTTCAAGTCTCTCCTACCTTAGAAGACCAGATTTGCCAAGCCCAGCTTCTTGACGCTATGGTGAAAAAGGTGAAGATTGGGATTGCCAAGAGTCAGTCCAAGTACAAGTGCTACCGCCTTGATGACAAGGACACTCTCTTCTTCGAGGATCGTATTGTTGTGCCCAAAGGTGAACTTCGTAAAGTGATCATGAACGAGGCTCACAACTCTCTCCTCTCCATCCACCCTGGTAGTACGAAGATGTATCAGGATCTCAAGCAAGCTTATTGGTGGACTCGAATGAAGCGCGAGATAGCTCAATTCGTGAATGAATGTGATGTCTGCAGAAGGGTGAAGGCAGAACACCAAAGGCCAGCAGGTCTCCTCCAACCTCTTGCCATTCCAGAATGGAAGTTTGACCACATTGAAATGGACTTCGTGACTGGGTTTCCAAAGTCCAAGCGTGGCAATGACGCTATATTCGTCGTCATCGACAAGCTCACCAAAGTGGCTCATTTTCTGCCTATCAAAGAGTCGATCACTGCAGCTCAATTGGAGGAACTCTATACCTCTCGCATTGTCTCTCTGCACGGTATTCCTCAAGTGATCTCTTCAGACCGTGGCAGCATCTTTACCTCGAAGTTTTGGGATTCTTTTCAGAAGGCCATGGGCACCAACATCCGCTTTAGCACTGCTTTCCATCCTCAAACAAGCGGTCAAGTCGAGCGTGTCAACCAGATTCTTGAAGATATGCTCAGGGCTTGTGTGATCTCCTTTGGCATGAAGTGGGAGGACTGCCTTCCTTATACTGAATTCTCATACAACAACAGTTTTCAAGCAAGTTCGGGCAAGGCCCCATTTGAAATTCTGTATGGCAGGAAGTGTCGTACCCCTCTCAACTGGTCTGAAACCGGTGAACGTCAGCTGCTGGGTAATGACTTAATCACAGAAGCAGAAGAAATGTGCAAAGTCATTCGTGATAACCTCAAAGCAGCCCAATCCCGCCAGAAGAGCTACTATGATAGTAAGCACCGTGATTTGGCCTTCGAGATCGGAGATCATGTTTACCTCCGCGTCTCTCCTATGAAAGGTACTCGTCGCTTCGGTATCAAAGGGAAGCTTGCCCCTAGATACGTGGGACCTTTCAAGATTGTCAGCAAGAGAGGCGACCTCGCCTATCAGCTCGAGCTTCCTTCAAACTTTGCAAATGTTCATGATGTGTTCCATGTCTCTCAGCTTCGAAAGTGCTTCAAGACTCCTGACCGCACCATCAACTTCGAGGACATTGAGCTCCAAGAAGATCTTTCTTATCGTGAGCACCCAGTTGCTATTCTTGAAGAGACTGAACGCAATACTCGCAACAAGTCAATCAAATTTCTTAAAGTCAAGTGGTCTCACCATTCCGACCGTGAAGCTACCTGGGAACGCGAGGATCATCTCCGTTCTGAGTACCCGGAGTTCTTTCAGTCCTAGATCTCGGGACGAGATCTTTTCGTAGTGGTGGAGTGTTGTAACGCCCCAGATGTAACTTTCCCAATTTGTACTCCAACTCTTGCCGTTTCCGGCGTTAAGTTATATTTATTTCTTGGGTTCGGGTTTTGCCTCCGTGTGTTGTTTTCGTTTTTCTTGCATCCCTTATCATGTCATCTCGTGCATTGCATTTGCATACGTGGTCATCTCATGCATTCGAGCGTTTTCCCCGTTGTCCATTTTTCATTCCGACGCTTCAATCTCCTCCGGTGGCCATTTCGAGCTTTCTTTCGTGTGTGGAGATTAAACATTTCCGGATTGGACCGAGACTTGCCATGCGGCCTTGGTTTACTACCGGTAGACCGCCTGTCAAGTTTCGGGTCATTTGGACTTCGTTTGATACTCCAACGGTTAACCGAGGGACCGAAAAGGCCTCGTGTGTGTTGCAGCCCAACACCCCCAAATTTGGCCCAAAACCCTCCAAACTCTGCTCCATGTCCTTGAGCGTTCGATCACGATCACGTGGGCGAAAACCGCACCTCATTTGGACTCTCCTAGCTCCACTTATGCCTATTTAAACACCCCCCATTTCGGATCTCGTCTTCCTCCCCGTCCCCCTTCTAAAAAAAAAGATCCATCTTCCCCCGCGCCGGGCCGGATGTGTCCGCCCGCGCCGGACGCTGTCCGCCCCGCCGCGCAGCGAATCCCGCGCGCCCACATCGCCGCCGCCGGGCCCGCCAGGCCCGCGGGGAGCCCCCCCCGGCCCGAGCGCCCCGCGCCCCTGTGCCTCCTCCAGCGCCGCCGCCTTCCCCGGCTCAGGCGGGCGCCGCCGCCGCGGGCCGCCACCGCCGCCGAGCCGGACCTCGCCGCCCGCCGCCCGGCCGCTCCCCGGCACCGGCCGCCGCCCCGGGAGCCGCCGCCCGCGGTCGCCGCCCCCTCCTCCGGCGCCGCCCGGCCTCGCCCCGGCTTCTTCTTCATCCTCCCCGACCGGCGACCCCGCGTTCTCCGGCGAGCTACAGTTACTCCGGCGCCGCCTCGGGAAGCGTGCCGATCCAGATCTGGATCTGGGCATCGGTTGACTTTTTCCCCAAACCCTAGCTCATGATGCATTCTTTGGCTGCCCGTAACTTTGCAACCGTAGCTCCGTTTTGGGCGTATAATATATCAAAATCTTCGCCTCGACGTGTATATCATTTCATTCCATTGCATAATTTGCATTTGAGGTCGTCTTGATGCCCAAAATGCTGTTAGAAGGAGGCTTCGTTAGTTAAATTGCAGATCCGTTAGTTCATCATGCACTTTTGTCATTTTTGCCATGTTTAATTCATGCATGATATGCCTGTGCCCCTTTGGGATGAATTGTTAAGCATTTTGTCTTCTTTCCAGAGGTGCCACCCATGCATTTTTAGGATGTGTGTGTTGTCTTGTGCAAGCTTGCGAAGAGAGGTACCTGAGATTGCTGATTTCAGGGACTTAGTGATTTTCACTAAGTCTGGGATATTTTAGTTCGTGATGCTATATGTCCAGCTTGTTTCCTAGTGATCCGTGCCTCTTTTGAGGATGATCAGTAAGGGAGTTTTGATATTTATGTTATGCTCTATCCATCCATGTCTTTGTTTGCATATGTGGAGTGCTCTAGGTTGACTCAATCGAGCTCAACTTTTGCTTCGTTGTTAATCTGGGCAGATCGTTAACTTGTTTGCGATTTTGCCGATGCTACCGTTAGTGTTCCATGCATGCTATGCCTTTGTTCCTGCCATGTGTAGCTAGCATATTGTGTCTTATTTCTAGATATATGCTTTCCTTGTCATGACTTGCACCGTAGTGAGTGCATCGAGCTCGTTTACATGCCTTCGTGAGTTATAATTTCAGCATGTCTCAGTTTTCACTAAGTCTGAAAACTGATTGTGTTCGAGCCATGTTCGTGAGCTCGGTAGAGTATCTTGTGAACCCTTTTGGCCCCAGGTCACTTTGGGTGTTTTGTTAAGCTTGTTGAGTAGCTCCATGCCATGCTCTTACTTGTCATGTTCAGGTAATTTATCATGTTGTTTTGCTGCTCCAAAGAGAGCATCGTGATCTGGAATTTCAGGCTAGTGTTATTTTCACTAAGTCTGGAATCTGTTTTGCATTTGCGTTTTTGCCATGCTTGTTTGAACCTCTTAATGGATGAATTTGCCTATGGCTCAGTGCTAGAGTTTTGTTAACCATCTTGTGTACATCACTGCCATGCATTTTGTTTTCATGTTTGGTGGCTGTAGCATGTTCATTTCGTTGCGTTTAGATGCCTACTTGCTGTAAATCGCAGACCGGTGTCATATCTTAAAACGCTTGCCATTTCCAAACCGTAGCTTCGATTCCAATGATCTTCATATCGTTTTCAAGAGATTTCATCCCCTCTATCCATTGGCACACTTGGTTTTCCAAGTTGAGGCCAGGTTCATGCATTTCCTGTCATATCTTGCATTTTGCATCCCGCATCGCATCCCGCATAGCATATCATCGTTTCATCATATTGCTTGGTCTTGCACGTGGTTGATTGTATCCTTGTTGCTTGTTTGTCTTGTTGGGTAGATCCGGGAGACGAGTTCGCTACCGAGGAGCCCGTTGAGTTTGCTTGTGAGGATCCAGTCAGCTTTGACAACTGTGCAGGCAAGATGATCATACCCTCGAAATCACTACTATCTTTGCTATGCTAGTTTGCTCGCTCTTTTGCTTTGCCACTGCTACGATGCCTACCATTTGCTTGTCAGCCTCCCAATTTCATGATTGAACCTCTAACCTACCCTTGTCCTAGCAAACCGTTGATTGGCTATGTTACCGCTTTGCTCAGCCCCTCTTATAGCGTTGTTAGTTGCAGGTGAAGATTGGAGCCGTTCCTTGTTGGAACACTTATTTGCTTGTTGGGATATCACTATATTACTATGTTATTTTAATGCATCTATATACTTGGTAAAGGGTGGAAGGCTCGGCCTCTCGCCTAGTGTTTTGTTCCACTCTTGCCGCCCTAGTTTCCGTCATATCGGTGTTATGTTCCCGGATTTTTGCGTTCCTTACGCGGTTGGGTTATAATGAGAACCCCTTGATATTTCGCCTTGATTAAAGCTTTTCCAGCAATGCCCAACCTTGGTTTACCATTTGCCACCTAGCCTTTTCTTTCCCTTGGGTTCTGTAGACTCAAGGGTCATCTTATTTTAACCCCTCCGGGCCAGTGCTCCCTCTGAGTGTTGGTCCGAACTGAGCTGCCTGCGGGGCCACCTCGGGGAAACTTGAGGGTTGGTTTTACTCGTAGCTAGTCTCATCTGAGTGTGCCCTGAGAAAGAGATATGTGCAGCTCCTATCGGGATTTGTCGGCACATTCGGGCGGTGTTGCTGGTCTTGTTTTAACCTGTCGAAGTGTCTTGAGTTACCGAGATACCGAGTCTGATCAGAACGTCTTGGGAGGAGGTCTTTTCCTTCGTTGACCGTGAGAGCTTGTCATGGGCTAAGTTGGGACTCCCCTGCAGGGATTGAACTTTCGAAAGCCGTGCCCGCGGTTATGGGCAGATGGGAATTTGTTAATGTCCGGTTGTAGATAACTTAAACCTTAATTAATTAAAATGAATCAACTGCGTGTATTGCCGTGATGGCCTCTTCTCGGCGGAGTCCGGGAAGTGGACACGGTGTTGGAGTAATTCTTGCGCAGGTTGTTCCTTCTAGTTTCTCGCTCGCGCTTTGCCTCCTCTTCTCGCTCTCCTTTGCGAATAAGTTAGCCACCATATACGCTAGTCGCTTGCTGCAGCTCCACATACTTGCCTTATCCTTCCTATAAGCTTAAATAGTCTTGATCGCGTGGGTGTGAGATTGCTGAGTCCCCGTGGCTCACAGATACTACAACTCCAGATGCAGGTCCAGGTGATTCCGCTCCAGGTGACGAGTACGAGCTCAAGTGGGAGTTCGACGAGGACTCTCAGCGTTATTATGTTTCCTTTCCCGACGATCAGTAGTGGTGCCTAGTTGGGGTTATCGATTCAGGGCCTTGTCGCATGTTGGGGGTCTTTTCTATTTTGGCACCGTAGTCGGGCCATGAGTGATTTGTATGATGGATGTTATTTGTGTACTCTGATGTGACGTGGCGAGTGTAAGCCAACTATGTCTCTCCCCTTTATTATGTATTACATGGGATGTTTGTGATGATTTCCTAACTTGCGACATTGCTTTCAATGCGGTTATGTCTCTAAGTCGTGCCTCGACACGTGGGAGCTATAGCCGCATCGAGGGCGTTATATGTATATATAGAAGAGGCCTTTAGTACCGGTTAGAGCCACCAACCGGTAATAATGACCAACTTTGGCCAGGCCAAGAGGCGGGAAGAGCAGGCCATTAGTACCGGTTTATGGCTCCAACCGGTACTACAGAGCATCCTTTAGTACCGGTTAGAGCCACCAACCGGTACTAAAGGTGGTGCGCTGCCACCCGCGGTGCACAAAGTTTAGTCCCACCTCGTCGGGCGAAGGACAGCCGCACTGGTTTATAAACCCAGCCGCGACTGCCCTTTCGAACTCCTCTATAAAGCAGGCTTCTGGGCCTAACTACGGCGCGCTGCCCTGTGAGTCTGCTGGGCCTTGTGGGCCTGAAATTGCACGCCCGTGGTCTAGCAGGCCCACAGGGCAGCGCCCCAAATTTTTTTATATAGTTTTTTTTCTTTTCTGCTTTATTTTTTCTTCTATTTATTTCTGAGTATTTTTTTCTTGTCTGCTATATTTATTTTTTTCTAATTATTTCTGAGTAGTTTTTTATATAGTTTTTTTCTTTTCTGCTATTTTTTCTTTTCTGCTTTTTTTATTTTCTTGTATTCATTTATTTTTATATACCATGCCAAGTTGATGATTGAAAGTTGATTGTGTGGCTTTGAATGGTGCATACTGAATGCACAAAAAGTCTGGAGTTATAATAAGTTAAAAAAAACAAAGTGGCGGTGTAACAGATGAGTTCTCGTCCGAAACCCTGATACTCCAAAGAAAAAGATTGTCCAGTTTGTACATGAAGTGCGTCCAGTTTTTGCCGTGACCCTCTCTACTCTTTCGCACATGCTATGCGGGTGAAATGATGATACCATGGCAAGTTTCAACATTTTCACAGTTCATTTTGTAGCGATTTTCAATTTCACGATCATTTAGCTCTCTAAACAATTAGATAAATGACTGAAAAACAGCAAATGATGTCAGAACATGTTGGAAATTGATGACGTCGCTTTGAATGCTACATACTGAACACAAAAGAAGTCCGGAGTTCAAATAAGTTTAAAAAACATTGAAGTGCCCGTGTAACAAATGAGTTCTCGTCCGAAACCCTGATATTCCGAAAGAGATTGTCTAGGTTGTGCACGAAGTGCGTCCAGTTTTTGTCGTGACCCTCTCTACTCTTTCACACATGCTATGCGGGTGAAATGATGATACCATGCCAAGTTTCAACATTTTCACAGATCATTTTATAGTGATTTTCAATTTCACGGTCATTTAGCTCTCTAAACAATTAGGTAAATGACTGAAAAACAGCAAATGATGTCAGAACATGTTGGAAATTGATGATGTCGCTTTGAATGCTGCATACTGAACACAAAAGAAGTCCGAAATTCAAATAAGTTATTAAAAATAAAAGAGGTGCAATGCTGGTTAATTTGCTTCAAGCCTTTCGGAATAGTGTAGACTGCACTGCACATAGCTCAGTGCAATCTATGCTATTCTGAAAGGCTTGAAGCTAAGCAATGTGCAGGTGAGCATTGCGCCTCTTCGTCATTTTCTCTGCACTCACGGCTTATAAACCGCTCATACTGCCTCTCTCTTGGCGAGGTGGGACTAAAAATCAGCTTACTAAGAAACTCTAGTACCGGTTCATGCCATGAACCGGTACTAAAGGTCTTCGTGGGGGCCCCAGCCTGACCACAGCCGCACTGGCCTCATTAGTACCGGTTCGTAGCATGAACCGGTACTAAAGGTTGCCCACGAACCGGTACTAATGATGTCCGCCCGCCTAGCCGTTGGAACCGGCATTAATGATCACATTAGTGCCGGCTCAAATTCAAACAAGCACTAATGTGCTTCACATCTAACCCTTTTTTCTACTAGTGATACATTGATGTTGATTGTTTTAATATAGTTGTGTAGATACTAGCATGCCACGCCATTCAGTTTGTGAGAGACATTTCCAGATCACTACATGGATCTAAAATTCTCTGTAAGTTACTATAATCACATATTACGTTTTGCATCGTTCTACTATATTTTCTATTATTATTTTAGTCAATGTCCCACTATGCACGAGACCCAAGTCGTCGTGACGATACGAAAACGTTGTTATGCTAGCACAATTGTTTGATAGTTGGTTTGACTGCAATGAGTACCATATCTCAGGATGTGATATGGTCAGATTTGAATTCTTCGTTGCTAAGAGTGGTTCATTTGGTCTTAATGATTGATGTATTTCTAAATGTATGCACCATTGCAGATTTTATTGTCTCGGAATATTCTTGGGCTATTTCTATTGTTCATCTTGGATCAAAATAAAAAGTTGTCTCTATTTTGGACCCGCTTCCAATACATACTTTTGAGAATAATATACTTAAAACTATGGTCAACAATCTAAACCTTGCACTCTAAATTGCAAACCCTGAATTGAAGGATGACATCTCTATATGGGTCTAAACCTTGCACTCTAAATTGCAAACCCAGAATTGAAGGATGACATCTCTATATGGGTCTAAACCTTGCACTCTAAATTGCAAACCCAGAATTGAAGGATGACATCTCTATTTGGGGTTGCAAAGTTCCTGTTGTTCTGACAAACTCATACGGGTATGAATCTTGTCAATGCATTACATTCTTAATTGATTCATTCAACACGCAATGTAAAATTCCATACATGCAGTCTTCTGTCAGGTTATTTGGATTTTAATTTCATGCACTCATGGCACGATGGGCCTACATTTTCCAATACCCAGGGCGAGTATTTACACCATGCTCACATGTATACACGCTGCACATGATTTTTTATAACAACATTATATAATGCACATATAGGTTGTTATTCTCTCCATTCGATCCAAATATATGTAGGATGATTTTTGGTTCATATTTTATTATTTTAATAAAGTATGAAGGGATTGAAGCTCTAAATATTATCCCATCCATAGAACAAAGCTTTATAGACAGATCAATAGATGGACCTTCTAAAGAGAATCGTCGTCAAAGAATAAATACTAGATAATGTTTGTTTAGCTGTTGTTTTAAAAGCATTTTTGTAATTAATTATACATATATATGATCATGAATTTTACGTGAAGACATTTTTTGAGAGTTTTATGTGAAGACGATGTATCTGGTGCACCCGGACTATTTGTGCTACCGGTGCACCGGTCGTCCGTGGCACATTTAAAAATGTTTGAAAAAAATCCAAAACAAAATGAGCGCATTGACACAACATCAATGTACGTTGTCACAAAAATTTAAATCAATATTCGAAACATTGCTCGAGATACAAAAATAACAAATTTGACACTGAATAGTACATAACACAAGTTGGGCTTCAGTTTTGGCCCATTAGCACATTGACGTCAAAATTGTCATTTTTGTATCTTGAGCATTGTTTTGAATTTTGATTCAAATTTTCATGACAACACACATTGTTGTTGTGTCAATAAATTTTTTTTTTCTAAATTGATCATGTGTTACACGCGCTCTCATTTCGTTTTGCATGAGAAAAAAAGAAAACGCAGCCCACATAACCAAAATAGAGGCCCGTATAAACATTACTCCCAAAACCACAAAAGCCCGACGCGAAACGGGCCGACAAAAGAACACACCGACGCGGGAGGCGGGACACAGGTCACAGAGCGCGGTTGCTCAAAAAAAAAGGTCGACCGTGTAGGCGGCGGCGGCGGGCCGGACCTAGGGCGACGGCAGCGGTGGCGGCGTCGACCCAGGTAGCTCCTGGTGTTCCTCGGGACTGACCCCCCTCCCCGCCGCCCCTCCTTGCAGGGCATTCGCGGGCCTGGAGCTGCGGTACCCCAGGGCGCTCGACCCCCACCCGAACTGGACGCTCGGCGACGCCCTCACCGACGCCACCCGCCGCCCACGCCCCTCAAGCAGCCGCCGGAGTGGTATCTCGCGTCACTCTCGCAGTTTATGCTTGGTTGATTTGCGGATGCATTTGACTGTACTTGTTTTTTGTTTTTGCTTATTTATTGTTAGGGCTAGCGGTGGCGACATGAGGGACAAGGCCTTTGTGATGCGGGTCGAGGAGGAAGACGGCTCGGAAGAGCAAGACGACAACACCGATGAGGATGCCGGAGCTCTTGTGACCACCGGGGCGAGGTTCTCATGCAATGATCTCGAATCCGGGTGAGAGTTTGGTACTGCAATTTGGTTCCTGCAGTCAGTTGCATTTTTCTTATATGAAATTAACACGTTGTAGTTTGTCAATATCAGCTGTCATCTGACAATTTAAGCGATACCTCAACGGAAGAGGAAGACATTGGGAATTTTGAGTGGCAGCCTGTATGATTGTAAGAAAGATAGCCTTTGGTCCTAGGGACAATTTGCAAAGGATGATGAACCATGAAGGCATTAACTGTGCCTATTGCATTCCCGTTTCTCTGCAGAACTGTAGAAGTCTGCTTTATGAGTTTAGGCATGTCAATTTTCTTAAGGCTCCGTTTGACATCAAGGTGGATTGGATTATGATACCTTCACCGCTTTGACTGCCTTTGGAAATTGAGTGTTTGGCTACCCGCTTATCTTTCAATCAGTTAATAGCTTTTCGTTGCGGAACACATAAGATGAAATGTGAGAGGATAATCATCAGTCAACCCAATCTATCTACAATTTAATTTTATGTATAAAGAAGAGCAATGAACTTTTCATGATTTGTTTTTTGCAATAGCTTAAAAAATAAGCACATCAGATTTCGTTTATTTTTTGCGGGGACACATCACAGTTCATTAACTACATACTGATGCTAAGTTATACCAATTATTTATTCCTAGTGGATTTGAAGATTCTGGAGATGAAGTAGATTGCAGCAGTGCACCATATCACCTGATGGAGAAAAGGAGCCTAGAGAAGAGCATTCTGCTTGAGCTGGAACTTGAGCATCATCTGAAAATTCAAGTGTGTACTACTTTGCTGTTCCTCTTTAATAAGCACAGTATGCTAGTGATGGTCTAATGATTTTCCTTTGATGTATCAGTAATAAACCATTAATTTTTGCCATTTGCACCCATTGCAATTTAGAGTAACTACTAGACTATTAGTTATACCACGCTCACTGTCTTTTCCTGTAAAGGATTGTGCATTACAACGGCCTTTTAAGTGCTCCGGGCATGTGGATATTGCGCACCATCTTCTTGTCTGGCTTATGGTTTCAATATCTAGATGGAGCTTACTGGTTGATTTTATGCTTACTGGACATGCCATACTGATATTGATAGAACACACCTCGAGATTTTGAACATAATTTGCATATATGATACTAAAAGAAAAGAAGGTTGCTTTCGTTAGTTGACAACTTGATGTTGAAATTTTCAAATACACAATTTTTTTGCACAATGAATATTACGACCCATGAAGCGAAATAATGGGGGCCCCAAAGAACCAAATTTCTTATTATTGCATCCCGGCACTCATTTATTCTCCATACACTTATCGGCTTTTCTTTTGTGTAATTTTTTTCCATCTTGGATTTATAGCTGATTTGTGGAGTATGGATTTCTCCAGGATTCTAACAATACTGCCGTTTCTTAAGCTACAACATGTTTAATGTGATAATAGGACAGAAAGTACAAAAAATCATTGTACTAGACATGTATATCTGCGATGACAATTTCCTTTGTGGATCAAACAATATTCATCATGCAATTTATTGAATTTAATTATTTAATGGTGTCATTGGCTTGCTTTGGCCACAATGTATACAGCCTTAATTGATACGGAGTACTGTTAGTTGTTTGTTTTCTTCACTCATGATGTTTGATCTTCAGGAGGAAGTAAGAAGTAAGCTATCTTCATTGGAGCTATGCCATCAAAATGAAATCCAGAGAACAATTTCTGCATTTGCCCGACTTCAGAAATATGCAGAATCACGAAAAGAGATAGATAGAAGGCTGGATGTCCAGTTCCAGAGAAAAATGTATGTACTCACTTATTTATTTGTAATGCTTCTAAAACTATACTGCGATACTTTTAGAAATTTCAGAGAAATTTATATTTCACTGGATCACTTAAGGATACAAAGAGAGTTCTCATACTAGTCCAACATTAATTCATAATAACTGTTGTGTCGCTGGAGAGACATACCCGTGGCTCTCTTGATGGGTATGGCGGCTGGGGTGAATGGTTGTGTTGCACTGCCTCTCAGACACTGGCAACCTCTTATGCACAACCACTAGACACATCTCTGTTAGATTGATCGGATGACTGATGGCTAATGCCAGTCTGCTGCTACTCTATTAGTCTAATACTCCCTCCATCCGGAATTACTTGTCGCAGAAATGGATGTATCTAGACATATTTTAGTTCCAGATACATCCATTTTTATTCATTTCTGCGACAAGTAATTCGGGACGGAGGGAGTACTATGTTTAGTGATTCTTCCACCATATACAACATCCCTGATCATAATTTGTTGAAGTTTACTACTTAGGAGTAAAATAATAATTGAAGTTTTAGGTTTCAGCATTCAAATGCGAACTGCACTAATTTGTAATGAGTTTGTCTTTTCTTGCTTACTGGTTTAGCTGTGGCATGCATATACTTTATCAATATACTCTATGCTAGTATGCTTGTAAGTGCGGAGTTTGGTTAAATGTTGAAAACAAATATTTGGTTGTGTGATCTGTCCGCTTTGGTACCATATATCCATCTTAGCATCCTAAGGGATCTTCTATTGGGGCTTTGATAATGATAATATCTTTTTTGTAACAAGTGTCTCCTTCAAAATTCCATTTGCCTGCTTGTTTTAAGAGTACATTCTGTTATATCTGTTATATGATTAATTGCTTATTAATTTTGTAGTTCTAAGCATTGTCATTACAATATCTGACAACTGTACCATTTAAAGCCCAACATACAATTCATTCTTCAGAGTTCCATTTTTTTCAGAAATGTTGTTTGGTAGAGTTTGTGGGTAGATTATCTTCTGATTCACATGATATATGTTGCACAATTTCATAAAACTTTTAGCCTATAATACTATTTTGTTATACTCAGTATCATGTTACCTTATTGCTTCTTGTAGTGCAGAAGTACTCGATAAACACTTGTCTATGGTACAAAGGGATCATGGACAGAAATCCCAGATTGTGGAACGTAGAATAAGAGATGATGCAGCTGTTGAAGAAGCTAAAAGGGAGCAATCTATGAAGGAAGAAAAAGTAAATCAGGAAAGGACTAGAAAAGAAGCAGAGGTTTGTTTGCTCGAATTTGTTGCTCATTTAATCTGTTTCTATACAATTTGTGGTATTTGGGGCCTTAATCCATTTCTGTAACATTTGGTGTGTTGTTTTGTATCGATCAAAGTAGACTGTTGAGTTTCATCAGGTTTTGTTGCATCTAATATTTTGTTGGTTGTTACTTCCTTCCCATTTCTTATTCTATTTTTTTCTCAGATTTTTTGTACTAGCAATTGTTATTTCAGGAAACATTTTTTGTTCATTTCACTGCTAGTCAGTTAAATGCTTGTGCACTTAACCTGGAAGTTCATGAACAATAAATGCAGGCCCGGCAGAAGGCAGCTGGAAAATTAGCAGCTGAAGCACAGAAAGCAGCATACGAGGGAGCTGCTATATTGAGGGTAGAGACAGTTTCTACATCTAGCCAAATTTCTCAGAACAGTGTTTCTCATGCAACAATGGTGAACAGCATTGGAGTCAAATCAGAATTACCAGGTGTGTTTGACTTCTATAGAACTGACTTGCGATACTTTAAAGCTACCTCTAAACTCCTGTACCTATGTTTTTCATCCTCTTAATGAAAAGCTGTGCAAATGCTTGTTTGCACATTCTCTAAACTCGACAATTTTATGTCGTTTTCTGTACTTAAAGAGTGCTGGCACAAGTTATTAAAGCGGATTTTCTCAAACCGGATCAAATCGCACCCAATGTCTCTCCCGTTCGTCCATTTCAAAAAGTTGCAAAATAAGTTGATTTTTTTCATGAATGTTAATCCGGACATGCATGTACACTTGCAATCTGATACAAAATTAACAAACTAGTACAAGGCTGAGTAGTTAGTATGCTTTCCGAAGATGCAAATTTTGTTTGTTGTGTGTTTTGTGGATGGAGTCATATTTTCACCAAATTTTGCAAGTATACATATACTACCATGTTCAATAACATCCATGCGTTTTTAAAATTATTTTGCAACCTGGGTGGAGATATACATTTTTGCAGAAGCTATTTCTTATATTCTTCAGAAATTGCCAATGGGCCAGCTTGTATTGTTAAATTTCGAGGAAGTGACGGGAGCAGTACAATAGCTTGCAAAATGCTCGTTCAGTACCCTAGACTTGGCTTGTGGGGGCACTTACGGTCCAAACGATGCCATGACGCTGTATTACTACCGACGTGGCCTTCCCACGTGGAAAGTGCGCGGGCATAGTCTCACGTGCGGTGGGCGTGATGAGCCCACGCGGCTCCCGGCCTTCATATGTTTTGCAGCCCCCCTGGGACTTTGGAAACCTCATAATCGCTTCCCTGTATCCAATTGATTAACATATTCAAGGAAGGAAGTGATAGTGGTACGGCGTGTCGTGTGCGCTCCCTCAAGCCAAGTCCAGGCTGCCAGATGAGCATTTTGTGAGATGTTGGAGTCTAAAGTGCTCCCGCAAGCCAAATTGTTGTACTGCAGGCATTATTTACTCTTTAAATTCTGTGCATTGGATTCTAGGAACCATGGCAAGGATTGTGCAGTGCTTGCATGAAACACATACTGTGCACTTTAAGCACACATTATTTCACCTTCATTGTTCATCAACAATTTCATTTTTGTATCAAGAATTGCTATTCCTATCTATACGAGTCGTTGGTTCCCAACTACTACCTCCGTCTTGAAATATAAGACGTTCTTGTAGGCTAAACTAGCCTTAAAAAACATCTTATATTTTGAGACGGAGGTACTAAATTGTTACCGCTCCTGTTTTTAATATAAACTTGGGCTGAGGTGTTCTCGCTTGTTCAAGAAAAAAAAACTAACATTTTATCTGTTGTAGCTTGATTTATAGGGGTGGCGGTAAATTAATTAATTGTCTTATTAATACCAGGAATCAAAGTTTTTGCTGATAGTATCGCATTAGAAGCGGAATTGCGGAGGCGCGCATTACATGATCAAGTGTCTTCAAATATTTACCTAAGCAAGGTCTTACTTTTCTTTGAAAGATCTCTGTCTTCAATTGCATTTTTGAACAACTTTCTGCAAATCGTTGATATGATAATTCATATCTGTTAACTCTTTCCCAATTTCGATTCTACCGCCAAATTTTAGCCCCTGATTTGTATGTAGCATGCTGTTTAACTGTATGGCTGTATTTGACCGATACCATGTTATATTGTGCAGGAGTATAGCCAATATGGCCGACAAATTGGAAAGTCTATTGGTAAACTTACGCCAACTACTGACAGTGTCAAGTGAGTATACAACTAACGTTATAATACTTTGTAAATCCTAGAGCTCAGTTCATATAAGTTCCTGTAAAATACAAGAAAGCTACTATTGTGGTAACTTTGAGCTAATTTGGTAAGGGCCATTGCAAAGTTGAAGAACCATCCACATCGATGCCGTATCTTTCTTAAGAAATGACAACCATAATATATGCCATAAGGCATCAAGGTTAAAGTTATTTCCAGCGCTCTGCTGTTGTTGCATATAGTTCCCTCACCCTAATCATTGTGCATAGGCTGCTAAGTGTTAAAATAAATCTGGAGAGATTGTGGATTCATAATCTTGTGTTACGTGCACCCTTTTGCCATTATAGCTAATGAAGTAGGTGTAGTCTTTCACAAATATTTTCGTATCACTTTGGATTGAAATAGTGGGAAGAGCTGTCTCAGACTAATACGCAAGCCATAATGCTATTTTGGCTACATTCTAGCTCAGTAATGACTACTAGCAAGAACTTGTTTCTTCAAGAAAAACACTCATTTCTGTTGTTGGGTGACAGAAAATATCAAATGCAGCAGATAATTAGTTATTTCATATACTTTAGTTAAATCAAGTGGTAGAACTCCCCAAGGTTTTTGAGTCGCCTAGCCAAGTCGAGTCGCCATGCCTCCGACTAGTGGCTCACTGTGATTAGTCTGCGACTCGTCGTGATTAATCGCCCCAGGTGTTAAGAGGAGGAGGGGGGGGGGGGGGAGGGGGGGGGGGGGGGGGGGGGGGGGGGGGGGGGAAGAGGTGCTGTTGCAGGCGGAGGAGGGGGGAGGCAGCTGCTTGGAGGATACTTCAGCTCGGAGAAGGCAGCAGCAGCTCGTAGGAGCAATGGAGGCGGCGATTCTGATGTGGGATGGGAGCATGCATCTTGCTCCTCCTCTGTTTCGTGCTAGAGAGCTGGCCCAATAGGCCCATTATGTAACCCTAGCTTCCAAATAAAATCCAAACCGTCCATATGCTCTAATCTGGACCATGCATCTGCTTTCCCATGTGCTTTTCTCCTTTGTCTCTTCCGTGCTTCTCCTCCTACAGGCGGCGCACTCTCCAGCTTCGTCTCCTCCTCCCCCGCCTCAGACTCTGGCCTCCTCACCTTCCCAGTCTTCCCTCCCTTGGCCTTGCTGAAGCAAGCCGCCCTGCTTTGAGGTCCTAGTCGCCCGACTAATCATCGACTAGCCTACCAGCCGCGCGACCCGCTCCTCTAGCCAAGTCGCCTGCGCAAGCCAACCTCGCTCCAACGACTTGGCGATTAGTCGGCGACTCAAAAACCTTGGAACTCCCTCCTGTATAAAATCATCACAATTGTTAAATAAATGCCACAACAGAAGTGATTCAGTGCTCTCGCCAAAAGTGAGAGGATTGCTATCTATAGAAAATTGAGTGACTGAATCTTGTTCTCTTCATTTGAAAGATTATCTCTATTGTAGTGATTCCATATGGTTTGGGAAATAGAAAACAGGTTACACATCCGTAGGTTCAGTAAAGAAGGAAGGTGTACTATAAGCTGAACAAATACATTTGATTCAACCAGCAGAAGCTGTTTTGTATGACTACATAAGGAACCATGATGCAATCGACATGCCACCAGACTGACCTAGTAATCAAATAAATCCTATTCTTAAGTAGTACTTTTACAAATTATGTACTGTGAGGAGGTAATAACAACCTGGAGCTGAATTTGAGAATAACAGCCATCGGATTGTTCTAGTGCGTAAGATTTTTGTAGAAGTATTATGTAAGAATAGCATTGCTCTAGTAGTAATTTAAGTTCATGTTTATCCTGCATGGTCCATTTGTTTGCACCAATTACTCAAGTTGTGGATGCATGCTTCTAAGCATCTGTTGCCGTCAATTTTTGGAGCACACCTACAAGCTTGTTAGTACTGATTTATTGTTCACTTATCTTCTTTTTCTCAATTGGTTATGCACGATAAACACAAATACTAGTTAGTTACCTTTTTGTCCATACCAGTTGTTTAGGTCAATATTTCATCTGAGCTCTTATTTACCTTGAATCCTTACTCAATTGTTCCTTGCAGAGCCAGGGCTAGTGAGCTTATTGAAGCTTTAGATGGACAAGATTGTCCTCATCCAATTGCTTGTCGTTTATTTGCAGACAAGGTAGTTACTTTTATCTGCTCCATTTTCTTTTTAGAAGAACATCATGATATATGTCTGGCATATCAAACAAATCCAGGGGCCTATAGCATGATCATGCATTGCATGGCTATTGACAGGATTAGTTCTATATAAGTTAACAAGTATAGAGAGTTACAAACGTAAATCGAATCTTTTACACCTTCTTTATTAAACACGATCATTAGCAACTCCTGTTTTTCTCGTATGTACTTTAGCTGGTGCGATGGTGGTGGTGCCTTTTATTTTGGGGAGAAACATGGTATTACTACTTGATTTGTTGTATTTACAGTCTAGATCAAGGGTCTAGATGGTGACATGGTGTGTTTTCTCGTGGCTGCTATTTTTTGTTCTGAACAGAGTTAAGCACCCATGTATGATCGGAACTAGTAATTGTGGAAATCTACCCCTTTTTTATGTAAAGACAAAGCATACTGACATCCGTTTTAGTCCTTAAACTATGTAGCTATTCCTCCCAGGTGGAACATTAGCTGATGTGCACACTATAGATAAAAAAGAATCTTAGGAAAGATATAGCGGTACTTCATCTGTTATATTTCAGATCACCCCCATCCCAGAATGCTACCATGCTGTGCAGGGTTTGGAAAATAGTGGGTTGCTGGCTGGTAATCCTGAACGTATCAGTACAGGTTTTCTAGGCTTATTATCTGCTTCAGCCCCTTAATTGCATATTAGTACCTATGCTTCAATCATTTGAATATGAAAATCTCAAGAAAAATTGCACAAAATAAGAAAACCAAACAGTCTCATTTCAGAAACCACCTGCTTTATATGTGACAACTATGCTCTTCTATTTTCACATAATTAACTTTTCAATATCTCATGGATAAATTCTCAAATTTTCTAGCCTGAAATGGCGCTTTCTTCTTCTTCTTTGAATCATGCAGTTAACTGCATATGTTATGTGCATGGCCAGATTATTTTAATAGAAAATATATATTGGCAAGGTTAGGGTTACAGATTAGTATCCTTTGAATTAGGTTCCTTGACAACTAAGCAAGCTTCCCTATATAGTCAGGGATGCGTATACATCTATGATCAAGCAATCAATTAGTAAACTTGTGTTTACCTAATTTCTCTCCCCCCTCCCCTGCTACCCTACTTATGCTGTAATGATGGTGCCTTAACTACTGATGAAATTGTATGCATTTTTCTACTTTACAAAATTGTGTATTTGAAACCACAATCGTGAATTATTCGCAAAAAAGGCAGACCACAATCGTGCAAATTTTGTGTAGGAAACACGGAGTTATGAATGGGGATGAATTCCGTTAACTCAACAATGTATCTTCTAGTATTATTACATGCTCTGTGGTATCGCTTATGACACACGTGAGAAATAAAGAGCATTTTGAATAGTATAGGCCTACATATTTATACGAGTAACAGAGCAAGTGAGGATAATGAGTTAATGACATTCATTTAGTTTAAATTTAAAAGATATTTTTACTACCAAGAATGCTTGCTATCTAATTGCTAATATGATCTTAAGGGTGCTCTGGCATTCCTGATTAAGATTTTTTCTGGCCTTCTACTAGATTTTAGATTCCTATGCACTGTTATTCATTTTCTCACATATTGAACTTCTACTTAATACATTCCCTCAAAAGGAAAAATCTTTATTTGATACATTTTCATACATATTGAACTTCTACTTAATATTGTACACTTAAAAATTTATGTGATATTGCTTTGCAGATGATTTCAATAGTCAAGAGTCGAAATACAAAGGACAAAACCTTTGGACCGTTAGCCTTTGCTTGTGGCTATGTAATGTTACTAGTCACTAATCAGGTATGTTTTTATGTTTTTTATAGTGTTATTACGCATTAGGTACTACTGAGTAAATTGATCCCTACAATTTGTAATTTGTTGGTGTTAATTCAATATGTAACAGCTAAAATTACTATATACTCCCTCCGTCCCAAAATAAGTGTCAAGTTATACTAAAGTTGAGACACTTATTTTGTGACCAGGGAGTAGTTAATAAAGTTGAGAATTCTGTTAACTTTCTCTGGTACACATAACATATCTTTGACATCCTGGAAGACACAAGTGCACATCCTGCAGTCTTGTTGACCAGGACTTACTGTGAAATTGTGATTACTTAAATTAGTCGCAGTGAAAATATAGTTTGCTTACATGACATATCAGCTTGAATTCCGGGGAACTGATGTCTGACAAAAACATATTTTTGTTTAATTTATGCTAAATTTAAATGGTCTCCGTGAGTAGCTCAGATATAGAAGTGCCACCTCGTGCTGATAAACACAGGGCCACTGTAGATGTCCTGACATAAACATATGCTGTCACTCTGTCTGTTTGAAATGCAGTTTTGCATCCTCGTATTGCCATGAAGATGTGGCGTTTCCTATTTCTATGGGTTCAGACGCGTGCAATCTTTGCTGCAGCGCTAGTATGATGATAATCAATCAGTTCCATATTCCATGCTTAACTCATATTTTAACACATTTTTGTAAGAACTACAAGAAAAATCAGACAATTTTTTTTTGTCATGTGGCACATGTGTATGCTCAGGTACCAGATGCTATGGATTATCTCCTAGCCGAGTTCCACAAAGTTTGCATGTACACAGTTCCAAAGCACCTGCATGCTTTAAATGTAAGTCTGCGTATTACTGAACTTATCAGCATTGTTGTGTTTTCTTATCTTCTTGCTTACATTTGAGGTGCTGCAAATAATAATAAGAAATCGGTATGTTTAGGTGTTTAGAGTATGTGGCCAAAAGATACACCATTTCAATACTCAGTTTTTTTCTCAAGAAAACGCAAGAGAGCTTGCGTTTCATTTCATTGAAAAGAGAGTTTGGGTTACAATCCTCCTAGGAGTCAGTTACAATGCGCGTGAGCGAATCAGTGGACATCCCACGCTTGGGGGGTGATGGATCTAAGCCCTAATGCACCAGCGCTAGCCCACAGGCAGCGTCATCCTTGATCTTCGTGAGCAGGTCGTTCACCGATGGGCGTCCTTGGTTGAAGACGCAGTCGTAGCGGTGTTTCCAGATCATCCAGGAGATGAGGAGGGTCATGGAGGCGAGGCCCTTGCGCATGGGCTTTGGGGCGAGCTGCCGCGCCGATTGCCACCAGTCGTTGAGCAAAGTCTCATTGTCGTGTGGGGTGCAGGGGATCCTGAGCCAGCGCAGTGCTTCGTGCCAGATCAGCCGGGCGAAGGGGCAGGCTAGGAGAAGGTGGTGCACGGTCTCAGGTGCCTGGTCACAGAGGGGGCATCGCGCGGGGTGCTGCAGGCCGCAGTGGGCAAGGGGGTCCGCAGTCCAGCATCGGTCCAGGTGGGCGAGCTAGTGAAAGAATCGGATGCACGGCTGCGCCAGTTCTTCCAGGTGAGCTTCCATGTGTCGCAAGTGATGGAGCCATTGAATGTGGCGATGCACGCTGATTTGGCAGAGTAGGTGCCGCTCGCGCTCCATTTCCAGGTGAGGCAGTCTGGCTCGGAAGAGAGAGTCGCGCAGTCGATCATGTGCCAAAGCTGCTGGTATTGCCCGATTTCATGGATGCCAACCGTGCCATGGATGTCCTGCGCCTATTGGTTGGCCTGGAGCCCTTCGGCAACGGTCCTGAACTTGCGGCAGCGCTCGGGGATGCATGCGTACAGGAGTGGTGTGATCTCGTGGATGGAGCGCCCACCAATCCACCGATCTTCCCAGAAGAGGACCTGCATGGCATTCCCAACCTACATGGTGGTCGAGGCGAAAAATAATGCGCGCTCCTCGGCGGTGAACTGCAAGTCTAGGCCTGCCCATGCTCTGGTGTTGTCCGTGCGGCTGAACCAGAGCCAGCGCAGAGGCGAACGGTGGACACTGCCACGTCAACTGGCAACGGGCCAAAAACAGTTTGACGTACAGTTTTTTGACTGTGAACTAGTCAATGTGTACGTGCAATGCACGTTAATTTAGAAGTATATTAAGTGCAAGCGGATATTAAGTAGGATATTATTTGCGTGTTATTATGTGATTAGCACTATATTTGGCATGGAATTAACTGCACCCTAAACGTGTTGAGCGCTCGACATTGAAGCAGTCTAGGTCGTTGGATTGACATGATTTGATGGCCGAGATTAATTGGATCTGCCTCTTTGGGTCTTTTTATATTGGTATAGATGCACCTGATTTTATGGTTCGAAAATCTGTACTATTCTGTATTATTTTGGCCCATGTATTTGGATTATCTCATGATTCTGCAATTGTTTAGGCACAAGCACGAAACTCGGATTACTACAGGCTTATTGGCTACCAGGAAGAAGTTGAAAAATCTCAGAGCACTGAGTCGTATTTGGTAAATGTTGTTGCATACGTCAAACTGTATGCTGCCATGATTCAGGTGTGTTCAGTCCTTGACTAGATATAACCAGTTTGGTAAAACCCAAGTTACGTTTTGCCATGGTTTGTTCAGTGACAACATAAGATGAACCTTGACAAATTATTGCGTACCATGTTACGCCATCACATTATTAGACTTCTGTTTCAACCAAACTGTTACTTCTGCAACAGAAGAGAAATATGACCTCTTAACTTTGTCTACAGACAGAAATCAAGGGCGTGCGGCATCCACATGGCTTAGCCGAGGGATGGAAATGGCTCGTGATGTTCCTCAATACGCTCCCAGCCATCACAGCCACAGCTTTCGCCCTTCATGCTTTCCTCAAGGTAGAAACCTGCATCATCATCAGGAGCCTTTGTGCTTTGTGTCTGACCATCTGTGTAGCTAACCAGGACCGCGCCCTTTCTAGATGGCCGGTTTCGCGCTTCACAAGAAATATGGTTCGCAGTTCATGAAGATCCTAGATGTAATATCCCGGCGCTTCATACCAGCTTTGAAAGAACAAGGCATGAAGGTTCAGGCAGAGGCTATCAGCAATCTACAGAATTATCTGAAGGACAAGGTTTATCTGGAGGAGCCGGAAGGGCGGTACCTTGCCCAGCACCTGCTGTCGAAAGTGTTCATGTGTGAAGATCAACACCGGATGGCTACCAGTGCTCCGGTTTCGTCGAGGGAGTAAGCTGACGTGTGGAGAAGCCCCCAAATCGGCTGACGATCATCTTAGATGGTAAATTCGGATGTAGTAGAAGTGCCACTTGGTAGAGTTCACCCAATTCGCTGTAATTTACGCCTGCACGTACTGCGAGGCACAGGCATATCTTGTCTATATCAGATTCATGTCAACATTCTTCTGAATGTAAGTAGTCATCAACTCAACAAGACCGTGCACCATTATACTAGTACTTAAGCTTTTTGCAAAAATTAAATAGAAAACTCTAGTACTTAAGTGGCACGTTTTTCTGTATTTTTTCTTGATTTTCCAGTTTTTAATGCATTTTCCCCTTAATTTGTAAGACCGAAACGGCCAGGCCGAAAAGCAATATGGGCTTGGAATGGTGTCGGGCCGACCTTTATAACCGGCATGCCGGGCCGATCCCCGTGGCCGAACCCTTTTATAGTCGGGGTAGCTCGGCCCATGTGGCTTTGTTTGGGCACGAGCTAGGTGCTATATGTCCGGAAAAAAATCATTAGTTAAGAGGTACCCCTTGCAAAAATCACTCTCACATTCCCAGGTGCTGACAAGTGGCGCATTGCATGTGCATCATTTGTCATAACTTAAGATTTTTTTATTTTTTTCTTAGATTCGTTTATTCAAAACGTTTTATCTCTTGAACAACGTGTCTAAATCCTAAAACGTTTTCATCGTTGTATTTCTCATGTCGAGATCTTTGAAACTAGATCTTATATTAATATGTTTTGACGAACTTTCTTTCACAAAAAAACCCCAGGAAAAACGGTAGAGAAAAACCTAAAGCCTGATGTACCGTTTTTTTTTTTTACTTTTTTTCCATTCCAAGAAGAACAGCTGTCGCGGAAGCAATCTGTGCTTCCATGCGAAGCAAATCCATGCTTCTCACAGAAGAAGAAAAATGCATTTTTTTCTCTTTTCGAGAACATAACTGTGCTTCTTGCAGAAGCAAATCAGTGTCTCCACAAGAAGCAAATATGTGCTTCTCATGAAAGCAAGAAAAAACAAACATTTTTTTCTTTTCGAGAAGCAAAAAAAACATATTTTTTTCTTTTCCGAGACACACAAGTATGTTTCTCAAGAAATCAAATATGTGCCTCAATGAGAAGCAAATTTGTGCTTCTATGGAAGAAAAAAAGGGCAAAAAGATCATGATTTTTCTTCATTTCGAAGAAGCACACCGCGAACAAATCTATGCCACCACAAAAAGCAAACCCACCTGGGCTCGATCCATTTCCTTTTTTTTCCTTTCTCGACCGGACACACTTCGTACCTGAAAATGGGGCAATGACCTTTTTTAGGAAGAGACCCAACCGGTTTTGTGAAGCTTCTAGAAACCCATAAGAACCTTCTAGAAGCTTCCCGAAACTAGTTTGAAGCTTCTAGAAGGTTCTGACTGGTTTTCTTTTTTGGCTTTCTGGATGGGTTTTAATCATTTTTTCTTTTCTTTTTTCTTTTTTATATTCTATTATTTTTAAAATTTATTCTTTTTTTATTTTTTAATGTGTGAACATTTTTGAAATCTGAAACTTTTTTAAAATTCATGTACTTTTTCTCAAATTCGTATTTTTTGTGAATGTCTTTTTCCTTAAAACCGTAAAATTTTCAAAATAATTCATAAAATATGTGAACTTTTTTGTAATCCAAGAACGTTTGTTTTCAAAATTTGTGAAATTTTTTCCCTCAAAATCGTGAATCTTTTTTCATGTCCGCAGAACACGTGAATCTTTTTCACCTTTTTTCAAATGCATGAACGTCTTTTGAAATTTGTAAAAAAATACATAATTTTTTAAATCCGTGAACTCTTTTTGAATCCTGCGAACTTTTTTGGACCCGTCGACGTATTTCTAATTCCATGAACTTCTTTTGAACTCGTGAACCTTTTCGAGGCCGTGAACTTTTTTCAAATTCAATAAATTTCTTTGAATCCGTGAACTTTTTTTTGGGCCCGTGAACTTGTTTCTAATCCACGGACTTATTTGAACTCATGAACTTTTTTTGAACCATGATTTTTTTTGAATTCGTGTTTTTTATTTCCTGATTTATTTGGAAAATATTTTTTTCTTGAAAGGTCGATGGTCAACCGGTCAACGGCTGACCAGTCAACAAGGACAGGTGAACTGCGAGCAGCAAACCGGAAAAATCAGTGTCTCGATCAAGCATTCGCCTCCTTCTGTGGGCCGACCACTCGGGGCCCCCCCGGGGGGGGGGGGGGGTGTTGCGTGATCGTATGTTAACCTCCCTTGCGTTTTGGGTGCTGGGGAGGAGGTCTCATGTCGCTTGTACCAAGACATATTACGTCTCGCCTCCAGATGGCAACGGGGACGAAACCCATCGGGTTTTGCCTTCTCAAACCCATCCCCACGAAAAAATCGCAAACCCGTCCCCGTCCTCATCACCGTGTGCGGGGCTAGTTTTTCGCCCGTCCCCTAAACCCATCGGGTTTCGGGGAACCCACGAGAAAATAAAAATATTTAAACAAACATAGTGGCGACAAAGAATAACATTTGAATAGCAAAACAAGCACATTTCAGCAGCATAACTAGAGCAAATTTCAACAAAAAACAATAGTAGATGGTTCAACAGCTATATAGAGTGTATTTTAGCAGATTTAAACAACATACATAGTATATTTCGGAGGCAGCAAACGTAAGATAAATAGTAGCAACAATGATATCATTTCACCAGCAACATAGTACATTTCAGCAGCAAAACAACTGCAAATTTCAGCACAATACTCAGGAATAACACCAGCTAAAAGAAGCCTATTTCAGCACAACTATAGCCCATTTCAACAACGAAGATAAACATATTTCAGCAACAAACAAGAGCATATTTCAGTAAAAAAATGTATTTTGCCGGGTTTCGGGTTCGGAGACTACCGAAACGGATGCAAACCCATGAAACGTGTCGGGTTGTATAATGTGCACAACAACAGCCCCGCGGGGATGAAAAGACGTCCATCCCCATCCCCTAATAGGGTAAAAACCCGCGGGGACGCGGGTTTTGGGACCCTGTTGCCATCTTGAGTCTCGCCTACAGGGCGGCATTTTTGGCCGGCTTAGTTCCGCGAAATTGTTTTGACTACTTTTAACAGTTTTACATTGGTTTCGGTTGTTTTTCTTGTGTTTTTGGTTTCCTTTTTGTTTTTTACTTTATTTCTGGTTCTTTTTTCCTTCTTCTTAGTTTTCTTTGATTTTAATTTGTTTCAGTGTTTACTTTGGTTAAACATTCCAAACATCTACTCCCATACTATAAGAACGATTTTGACATTACATTAGTGTCAAAAATGCTTTTATATTATGAGACGGAGGGAGTATTTATTTTATTCTTCTGACCAGTTTTATTACTACATGGGTGATGGAAAAGAATATCAGAATTTTCAACAGAGTTATCGAATGATTTTACTCGAAATACACATGTTCAAACGTGGCCCGGCAATTTTTGTCCGAAAATAAGGTGTTAGCCGCAGCCTCTGTATTCGTTGAACACACATCAAATGAGTGATGCACACACAACTCAACAAGACCGTGCATCATTCTGGTAAGCCTTTTGCAAAAATGAAATAATTTTTTTTCTACTATAGTACTTAGGGCCAGTTTTTTTCGATGATTCTCCTAGAATCGCCCCTCTCCTTAGCTTCTTCCAGAATCGTCACTCCATTTTTTTTTTTATAATCCTACTAGTTAAGGTCTAATTGTAGCAATGTTTATTCCGAAGGCAACAATGAATCAAGTAGATAAGCTCACGGTACAAGTACAACAAATGGAATCGGCCATGGATCACATCCACACATCACATGTATGCGCGCCAATTCGATCCCAGAACCCCAGTATACATAATCTCAAATGGAATCGCTACCGACTGACTGACAAGAAGAAGAGGCCGCGTCGCCGCCAATCATATCAGATCACAGGGTGGACACGGCGTAGACCGCGGCCACGATGAAGCTGGCGACGATGCCGGCCGAGCTCTGGAGCGACGCGCCGCCGCTCCCCACGTCCGCCGTCGGCGTCGACTTGGACCCTGCACGTGCATCCAAAATTCGTCGGTCAGTACCGTAATTCAGACGCATCATGAACTTTCACCAAGCAGCATGGATTATTTATTTATTTATTTATCGAATTAATTATTACGTACCTGCTCCGGAGGATGTTGGCGTCTGTCCCGCCGGCGCGCCGGAGGACGGCGACGTGGTAGGGGCAGAGGCGCAGTTGCTGAGCGGAGGCGTCTTGACGCCGCACTGGTCGGGGAGGCCGAGGGCGCGGGTCTTGTTGACGGTGCCGAGCCCGAGCGCGGCGGGGTCGGCGTTGAGCGCGACGCAGAGGCACTCCGGCTTGGAGCTTACCACGGAGGCGAGCTGCGAGCAGCACGACTTGGACGGCGCCGTCTCGTTGCCCGTGATGTAGTTGAGGCAGGGCGACATGCCGATGAGCGTCTGCGTGCACCCGCTCGTGGGCGACTGCGCCGACGCGCCGCCGGCCAGGACCGCCGCCGCGACGACGAGCGCCAGCATGGTCACCGCCCTCGCCGCCATTTCTCGCTCCTCTTTCTTCCTTGAACAGGAGGATAGCTGCTCTCTGTAGGTGGTGGTTGCCTTGGGTTTGTGCCTGTTGTTCTCGTGATCGATCCCTGATTGATTTATAGGTGGAGTGGTTTGGAGTTGATTGATGGAGAAGGTGGCGGCGAGCAGGAAGAAGACACGATCGGTCGGGGGTAGTGGTTTAGTTAGCGTTGGTGAGCTGAATTTTCCTACCCTTGAAAAGAAAACGCGGGCTATCAACAACTATGTTCACCTTTTGACGCGGCCTTGTTGGGTGGTACGTAGAATCTTTCAGCTTTTGGCGCCAGGTGGCTCGGCTTTGGTGTTTGGCGTGTTTGAAGAAATTAGCAACGGTACGCCGGCCGCCGTGTGACCGCGCCATGTTTTTCGTGTGGCTTCCAGAAACCTGCCCTCCGTGAAGATCGAGCAAGCGCTTCGGTTCTTGGACCATCCAAGGAAAAATGACATGACCTGTTCTTTTTTACTTGTGGTCTGTGACACGGGAAGGAAGAAGAACAAGGAAAATAAAATGACGCGTGCTCTTACTTTCGGTTACCCTCGGATCCAAAATAAGGGTCGTGGTTTCAGTTTGGATCGGAGGGAGTAGATAATTTCCCACGCTGCTTTTTTTTCTGTGCATGTTGGGATTCAAACTTTTTTCAAGTCATTTTTTATTTTCATGCCCTCCGTTACTTAGGGGTTGTTTGGATTGTGACTATGTTTGCCTTATGTTGTCACATTGCTTTTTGCTACACTTGCCTAACTTGAGTTGCTCAAATTGTTAGCCACTCTTTGGCTTGCCTAAGGGAATCTTGCCACACTTTTTGTGTCTACGACATGCGGGGTTCATTTCTCATAAATAAAAAATTCTTGCCTTAAGTGTGGCTAGAACCAAAGACCCACCTAACTTGGTCAAATTTGTCTAAGGTGAGGTGTGGCAAAGTGTGGCAATTTGTGGCTGGAAACCAAACAGCCCCTTAGTCCTACTCGGTTTTGCCCAACCCTTTAACTTGTGCTCATTTTTGCCCTGCTCTGTCTAGCTGAACCTCACATATAGACAAATGCAACATTTTCGTTGGGTCAACCCCTTTGACCGTTACATGCATGACTGCAACAATATGACATGTGTGCCACTGTAAAGTACGGCCACGTCAGCGAGCCGACTGTTAGTCGCCGATGCATAGCACGGTAGAGCGTCATTGCTCGTTTGGCCGATTCCAGCGATGGCTGGACAATATCTTGGCCTCTACCGTTAGCTGGGGCCCGTGCGCGTTGAGGGGCGGCATCAGGGTGTCTGGCGGTGGACGGAAACAAAGGCAGTGGGTGAGTAACATCGTGACGGAGTTTGGTGTTTGTAGGCAACAAAGCTATAGCATGAATTCGAACGATTTTTTGTGCTGGTGTTGTTCTACAGCTTCCGGCTGTGCAGTTTGACACGGTCACGTGAACAAATGGTCACCAGAGCAACTTCATGAGCTCATGCTGGATCAGCAATGGGAGGTTGCGATTAATGACACTACGGCACGAAAATGTTGACAAGGACCTCACGTCTGTAGGCGACGAATCGACAACGGCATCCTAGGCTGCAGACAACGAAGAAGGCGATGATGGCGGCGATTCAGGGCGTCTCATCTAGCGATCTTCGTCGTATTGGTTAACGATGACGAGGCAGAGCTAAAGGACATGGTGGTGAGGCGAGGAGAATACAATGCCTACGTTAGTTGACGTCGGCGCGGCCATGGCGTTCTCGGTCATGGTTGGAGAGCAAGCATGAGGAGGGAATCGTTCTGGATAGTAGATAGGTTCAAACTAGTGGTATCGTGCTTGTCTCTTGGCGTAGAGTTGGGGACAAAGAAGGCCTCGAAGGCGCGAAGCAGGCACTTCCACTAGGCGCGAGGTTAAAGATGAGGTTGCCTGTAGGTAGGCTTGGCTACATACTGTTGGGCCGCTAGGTAAGTTTTCATCTCTCTCTCTCTCTCTCTCTCTCTCTCCTTTCCTTTTATATTTGAATATATTTTAGATAAAAAATTTGTAAACCATCTAGAAAATTAACTGTAAATATAATGTATGTTTACAAAAACACGCACATTTTCACGCCGATGGGATTAACTGAGATGCTGACCCACGAACGTCGCCCATGCATCCCCCTTCACCACATCACCGTACTGAGTGATGTGGTTTAGTCCCACATCACTGGCGAGAGGCTCGCCGACCTTAAATAGCAGAGTGGACTATATGCAATAAACTACTTCTATTGTAATAAGAGCATCAATGCTCTCTTTGTGAAGGAGATGATGCTTTGATATTTGATCATCTCTTCATCTCTTTCACAAAGTAAGCATAGATGGTCTTACTATAATAAAAGTATTTTTTACAAGTGACATCATTTTCACAATTTATCTGATCAAACTAGAGCACATTACCATTATTTTTCATTTTCAAGAAAATCACAGAAAAGTTAAAATTTGGCACAACTATGTGTGTTATCATTGTGAACTTTGTTGCCATGGGAATAATAATTTTTCTAATATAAAAATTATTATTTATATTTTTCAAGTGCATGAAATGACTTTTGTGTGAAGGAAGTACCTGAAATAAGTTATAAAATTTGGTCTTTTCATCTTTCATATAAGGTAGACCACATTGGAAGACCACTGACCAAGTTTCATGAATTTCAGAGTACTATTGGTATATTTTCAAGATTTACTGGATTTATGGTGAATTATGAGATTTTGCTGAAATTCGAATGACAAGTGTGATGTATTTTGGTCCCGAAAATTGAAAAAAACTCATTTTATGCTCTAACTTTAGTGGTGCATCCACTTGGGACAACCAAAGTTGAAATTCCGAACCATTTGATATGAATGTTCAACATTTCAAGTTTTACCCCATTTAAAAAAAATCAAAGAAAATGAAAAAACCCTCAAAAATTAAAATCCTTGTGCATGAAGCCCTCTTGTGTGAAATAGTAAGTGGGAAAAATTATAACTTTCACTACCACCAATTTTAAAAAAGACCTTCACAAAATAGTTTGGAAATATGCCCTAGAGGCAATAATAAAATGATTATTACATTTCCTTGTTCATGATAATTGTCTATCATTCATGCTGTAATTGTATTATCCGGAAATCGTAATACATGTGTGAATACATAGACCATAATGTGTCCCTAGTGAGCCTCTAGTTGACTAGCTCGTTGATCAACAGATAGTCATGGTTTCCTGGCTATGGACATGGGGATGTCATTGATAACGGGATCACATCATTAGGAGAATGATGTGATGGACAAGACCCAATCCTAAGCTTAGCTCAAAGATCGTGTAGTTCGTTTACTGTAGCTTTTCTGAATGTCAAGTATCATTTCCTTAGACCATGAGATTGTGCAACTCCCGGATACCGTAGGAGTGCTTTGGGTGTGCCAAACGTCACAACGTAACTGGGTGACTATAAAGGTACATTACAGGTGTCTCCGAAAGTGTCTGTTGGGTTGGCACGAATCGAGACTGGGATTTGTCACTCCGTATGACGGAGAGGTATCTCTGGGCCCACTCGGTAATGCATCATCATAATGAGCTCAATGTGATCAAGTGGTTGATCACGGGATCATGCATTACGGTACGAGTAAAGTGACTTGCCGGTAACGAGACTGAACAAGGTATTGGGATACCGACGATCGAGTCTCGGGCAAGTAACGTACCGATTGACAAAGGGAATTGAATACGGGATTGATTAAGTCCTCGACATCGTGGTTCATCCGATGAGATCATCGAGGAGCATGTGGGAGCCAACATGGGTATCCAGATCCTGCTGTTGGTTATTGGCCGGAGAGCCGTCTCGGGTCATGTCTACGTGTCTCCCGAACCCGTAGGGTCTACACACTTAAGGTTCGGTGACGCTAGGGTTGTAGAGATATGAGTATGTAGTAATCCGAAAGTTGTTCGGAGTCTCGGATGAGATCCTGGACGTCACGAGAAGTTCCGGAATGGTCCGGAGGTGAAGAATTATATATAGGAAGTGTAGTTTCGGCCATCGGGAAAGATCCGGGGTCACCGGTATTGTACCGGGACCACCGAATGGGTCCCGGGGGTCCACTGGGTGGGGCCACCCATCCCGGAGGGCCCCATGGGCTGAAGTGGGGAGGGGAACCAGCCCATAGTGGGCTGGTGCGCCCCCCCCTTGGGCCCCCCTGCGCCTAGGGTTGGAAACCCTAGGGTGGGGGGCGCCTCCACTTGCCTTGGGGGGCACTCCACCCCCTTGGCCGCCGCCCCCTTGGGAGATCCCATCTCCAGGGCAGGCGCCCCCCAGGGGGCCTATATAAAGGGGGGAGGGAGGGCAGCAGCACCTCAAGTCTTGGCACCTCCCTCTCCCCTGCTACACCTCTCCCTCTCGCAGAAGCTCGGCGAAGCCCTGCTGCGATCACTGCTGCATCCACCACCACGCCGTCGTGCTGCTGGATCTTCATCAACCTCTCCTTCCCCCTTGCTGGATCAAGAAGGAGGAGACGTCATCTACTCCGTACGTGTGTTGAACGCGGAGGTGCCGTCCGTTCGGCACTTGGTCATCGGTGATTTGGATCACGGCGAGTACGACTCCATCATCCCCGTTCTCTTGAACGCTTCCGCTCGTGATCTACAAGGGTATGTAGATGCACTCTCCTCTCGTTGCTAGTTGACTCCATAGATTGATCTTGGTGAAACGTAGGAATTTTTTTGTTTTCTGCAACGTTCCCCAACAGTGGCATCATGAGCTAGGTCTATGCGTAGTTACTATGCACGAGTAGAACACAAAGTAGTTGTGGGCGTCGATATTGTCAATTTTGTTGCCGTTACTAGTCTTATCTTGATTCGGCGGCATCGTGGGATGAAGCGGCCCGGACCAACCTTACACGTACGCTTACGTGAGACCGGTTCCACCGACTAACATGCACTAGTTGCATAAGGTGGCTGGCGGGTGTCTGTCTCTCCCACTTTAGTCGGATCGGATTCGATGAACAGGGTCCTTATGAAGGGTAAATAGAAATTGGCAATTCACGTTGTGGTTTTGGCGTAGGTAAGAAACGTTCTTGCTAGAAACCTATAGCAGCCACGTAAAAACTTGCAACAACAATTAGAGGACGTCTAACTTGTTTTTGCAGCAAGTGTTTTGTGATGTGATATGGCCAAAGGTTGTGATGAATGGTGAATGATATATGTGATGTATGAGATTGATCATGTTCTTGTAATAGGAATCACGACTTGCATGTCGATGAGTATGACAACCGGCAGGAGCCATAGGAGTTGTCTTTATTTTTTTGTATGACCTGCGTGTCATTGAGAAACGCCATGTAAATTACTTTACTTTATTGCTAAACATGTTAGCCATAGTAGTAGAAGTAATAGTTGGTGAGCAACTTCATGGAGACACGATGATGGAGATCATGGTGTCATGCCGGTGACAAGATGATCATGAAGCCCCAAGATGGAGATCAAAGGAGCTATATGATATTGGCCATATCATGTCACTATTATTTGATTGCATGTGATGTTTATCATGTTTTTGCATCTTGTTTACTTAGAACGACGGTAGTAAATAAGATGATCCCTCATAATAATTTCAAGAAAGTGTTCCCCCTAACTGTGCGCCGTTGCGACAGTTCATTGTTTCGAAGCACCACGTGATGATCGGGTGTGATAGATTCCAACGTTCACATACAACGGGTGTAGGACAGATTTACACACGCAATACACTTAGGTTGACTTGACGAGCCTAGCATGTACATACATGGCCTTGGAACACAGAAGACCGAAAGGTCGAGCATGAGTCGTATAGAAGATACGATCAACATGAAGATGTTCACCGATGTTGACTAGTCCGTCTCACGTGATGATCGGACACGGCCTAGTCAACTCGGATCATGTTATACTTAGATGGCTGGAGGGATGTCTATCTAAGTGGGAGTTCATTGAATAATTTGATTAGATGAACTTAATTATCATGGACTTAGTCTAAAATCTTTACAATATGTCTTGTAGATCAAATGGCCAACGTTGTCCTCAACTTCAACGCGTTCCTAGAGAAAACCAAGTTGAAAGACGATGGCAGCAACTATACGGACTGGGTCCGGAACCTGAGGATCATCCTCATAGCTGCCAAGAAAGATTATGTCCTAGAAGCACCGCTAGGTGACGCACCCGTCCCACAGAACCAAGACGTTATGAACGCTTGGCAGACACGTGCTGATGATTACTCCCTCGTTCAGTGCGGCATGCTTTACAGCTTAGAACCAAGGCTCCAAAAGCGTTTTGAGCGACACGAAGCATATGAGATGTTCGAAGAGCTGAAAATGGTTTTCCAAGCTCATGCCCGGGTCGAGAGATATGAAGTCTCCGACAAGTTCTTCAGCTGTAAGATGGAGGAAAATAGTTCTGTCAGTGAGCACATACTCAAAATGTCTGGGTTGCATAACCGCTTGACTCAGCTGGGAGTTAATCTCCCGGATGACGCGGTCATTGACAGAATCCTTCAGTCGCTTCCACCGAGCTACAAGAGCTTTGTGATGAACTTCAATATGCAGGGGATGGAAAAGACCATTCCTGAAGTATTTGCAATGCTGAAATCAGCAGAGGTAGAAGTCAAAAAGGAACATCAAGTGTTGATGGTGAATAAAACCACTAAGTTCAAGAAAGGCAAGGGTAAGAAGAACTTCAAGAAGTACGGCAAGGGAGTTGCCGCGCCCGGTAAGCAAGCTGCCGGGAAGAAGCCAAAGAATGGATCCAAGCCCGAGACTGAGTATTTTTATTGTAAGGGAAGTGGTCACTGGAAGCGGAACTGCCTCAAATACTTAGCGGACAAGAAGGCCGGCATCACAAAAGGTATATGTGATATACATGTAATTTATGTGTACCTTACCAGTACTCGTAGTAGCTCCTGGGTATTTGATACCGGTGCGGTTGCTCACATTTGTAACTCAAAGCAGGAGCTGCGGAATAAACGGAGACTGGCGAAGGACGAGGTGACGATGCGCGTCGGGAATGGTTCCAAGGTCGATGTGATCGCCGTCGGCACGCTACCTCTACATTTACCTACGGGATTAGTTTTAAACCTCAATAATTGTTATTTAATGCCAGCTTTGAGCATGAACATTGTATCAAGATCTCGTTTAATACGAGATGGCTACTCATTTAAATCCGAGAATAATGGTTGTTCTATTTATATGAGAGATATGTTTTATGGTCATGCTCCGATGGTGAATGGTTTATTCTTACCAGTACTCGTAGTAGCTCCTGGGTATTTGATACCGGTGCGGTTGCTCACATTTGTAACTCAAAGCAGGAGCTGTGGAATAAACGGAGACTGGCGAAGGACGAGGTGACGATGCGCGTCGGGAATGGTTCCAAGGTCGATGTGATCGCCGTCGGCACGCTACCTCTACATTTACCTACGGGATTAGTTTTAAACCTCAATAATTGTTATTTAATGCCAGCTTTGAGCATGAACATTGTATCAATATCTCGTTTAATACGAGATGGCTACTCATTTAAATCCGAGAATAATGGTTGTTCTATTTATATGAGAGATATGTTTTATGGTCATGCTCCGATGGTGAATGGTTTATTCTTAATGAATCTCGAGCGTAATGCTACACATATTCATAGTGTGAATACCAAAAGATGTAAGGTTGATAATGATAGTCCCACATACTTGTGGCACTGCCGCCTTGGTCACATAGGTGTCAAACGCATGAAGAAGCTCCATGCAGATGGACTTTTAGAGTCTCTTGATTACGAATCATTTGACACATGCGAACCATGCCTCATGGGTAAGATGACCAAGACTCCGTTCTCAGGAACAATGGAGCGAGCAACCAACTTATTGGAAATCATACATACTGATGTGTGCGGTCCAATGAGTGTTGAGGCTCGCGATCTACAAGGGTATGTAGATGCACTCTCCTCTCGTTGCTAGTTGACTCCATAGATTGATCTTGGTGAAACGTAGGAATTTTTTTTGTTTTCTGCAACGTTCCCCAACAAATAGCCTATCTAGTATGAAGTTGCATGGATTTCAAGTCATATCCCATGGCCCTGGCCACTTCCATACCATACTGATACGTCTCCGTTGTATCTACTTTTCCAAACACTTTTGCCCTTGTTTTGGACTCTAACTTGCATGATTTGAATGGAACTAACTCGGACTGACGCTGTTTTCAGCAGAATTGCCATGGTGTTATTTTTGTGCAGAAATAAAAGTTCTCGGAATGACCTGAAAATCAACGGAGATTATTTTTGGAATATATAAAAAATACTGGAAGAAGAATCCACGTTAGGGGCCCACACCCTGTCCATGAGGGTGGGGGGCGCGCCTACCCCCTTGGGCACGCCCCCCTACGTCGTGGGCCCCCTGACGCTCCACCGACCTCAACTCCAACTCCATATATTCGTGTTCGGGGAGAAAAAAATCAGAGAGAAGGATTCATCATGTTTTATGATACGGAGCCGCCGCCAAGCCCTAAACTCTCTCGGGAGGGCTGATCTGGAGTCCGTTCAGGGCTCTGAAGAGGGGAATCCGTCGCCATCGTCATCATCAACCTTCCTCCATCACCAATTTTATGATGCTCACCGCCGTGCGTGAGTAATTCCATCGTAGGCTTACTGGACGGTGATGGGTTGGATGAGATTTATCATGTAATCGAGTTATTTCTGTTAGGGTTTGATCCCTAGTATCCACTATGTTCTGAGATTGATGTTGCTATGCTTAATGCTTGTCACTAGGGCCCGAGTGCCATGATTTCAGATCTGAACCTATTATGTTTTCATGAATATATGTGAGTTCTTGATCCTATCTTGCAAGTCTATAGTCACCTATTATGTGTTATGATTCGTTAACCCCGAAGTGACAATAATTGGGATACTTACCGGTGATGACCATAGTTTGAGGAGTTCATGTATCCACTATGTGTTAATGCTTTGGTCCGGTACTCTATTAAAAGGAGGCCTTAATATCCCTTAGTTTCCAATAGGACCCCGCTGCCACGGGAGGGCAGGACAAAAGATGTCATGCAAGTTCTTTTCCATAAGCACGTATGACTATATTCGGAATACATGCCTACATTACATTGATGAACTGGAGCTAGTCTTGTGTGTCACCCTATGTTATGACTGTTACATGATCGATCGCATCCGGCATAATTCTCCATCACCGATCCAATGCCTATGAGCTTTTCATATATTGTTCTTCTCTTATTTACTTTTCCGTTGCTACTGTTATAATCACTACAAAAACCAAAAATAATTACTTTTGCTACCGTTACCACTATTATCATATTACTTTGCTACTAAACACTTTCCTGCAGATATTAAGTTTCCAAGTGTGGTTGAATTGACAACTCAACTGCTAATACTTTAGAATATTCTTTGGCTCCCCTTGTGTCGAATCAATAAATTTGGGTTGAATACTCTACCCTTGAAAACTGTTGCGATCCCCTATACTTGTGGGTTATCAAGACCATTTTCTGGCGCCGTTGCCGGGGAGCATAGCTCTATTCTTTGAGTCACTTGGGATTTATATCTGTTTATCCCTATGAAGAACTTGAAAGATCCAAGAACCAAGATTTATCCCTCAACTACGAGGGGAGGTAAGGAACTGCCATCTAGTTCTGCACTTGATTCACCTTCTATTTTGAGTAAGCTTGCGACACCTAAACCTGATTCTGCTATTAATTTTGACATGTCACATGTTATTGATGATGGTTCTGCTTTGCATGATACTTATGATGAAACTACTTCTATGCTTGATACTACTGTGCCACTTGGTGAATTTCTTGATGAACAACTTGCTAGGGCTAGAGAGAATGAAATTATTGAAACTGATAATATTGATGAAAGTGATGATGAAGATTCTCCCCCTAGATATGAATTGCCTGTTGTGCCTGAGGGTTATGTTATGGATGAAGAAACTGCTAGAGACTTTCTTGCCTGCAATGATAGAAGTGATCTTAAAAAACTACTAGCTAAGCTGAAAGAAAAATCTCTGAATGCTAGAATGAAATATGATCCTGCTTATGCTACTTCACCTATCTTTATTACTGATATGGATTATGATTTCTCAGTTGATCCTGATATAATTACTTTGGTTGAATCTGATCCTTTCTATGGCTATGAATCTGAAACTGTTATGTCACATCTTACTAAATTAAATGATATAGCTACCCTGTTCACTAATGATGATAAAACTCGCTACTATTATATCCTTAAATTATTTCCGTTCTCATTAAAGTGTGATCTAACATATGGTTTAATTCTCTTGATCCTGGTTGTGTGCGTAGTCCCCAGGATATGATTTATTACTTCTCTGCTAAATATTTCCCCGCTCATAAGAAACAAGCTTCTTTAAGGGAAATATATAATTTTGTGCAAATTGAAGAACAGAGTCTCCCACAAGCTTGGGGTAGGCTTCTCCAATTACTTAATACTTTGCCTGATCATCCTCTTAAGAAAAATGAAATACTTGATATCTTTTATAATGGACTAACCGATGCTTCCAGAGATTACCTGGATAGTAGTGCTGGTTGTGTTTTCAGGGAAAGAACCGTTGATCAAGCTGAATTGCTATTGAATAATATGTTGACCAATGAAAATAATTGGACACTTCCTGAACCAACTCCTAAGCCAACTCCGAAGAAAAGGGGTATTCTATTTCTCAGTCCTGAAGATATGCAAGAGTCAAAGAAATCTATGAAAGAAAAAGGTATAAAAGCTGAAGATGTTAAGAATTTACCTCCTGTTGAAGAAATACATGGTCTTAATTTGCCGCCTGTTGAAGAAATACATGGTCTTGATAACCCGACAGAGGTAGTAAAGGTAGATTCTCTCTATAGATATGATAAAGCTGAAATCCCTCCTGCTAAGTTTGCTAGCCAATGTTTCGCTGAATTTGATAACTTTATGGTTAAGCAAGAAGATTTTAATACTTATTTTGGTAGAAAATTGAAACATAATGCTTATATGATTGAACACTTGAGTGATTATATGGCTAGTGTTAAAGGTGAACTTAAACTTATTAGTAAACATGCTTCTATGGGCACCACTCAAGTAGAACAAGTACTTAAAGCTCAGAATGATTTGCTCAGTGAATTGAATAGTAAGAATAATGACTTTGCTGTTAGAGTTGCAACTAGAGGAGGTAAAGTGACTCAGGAACCCTTGTTTCCCGAGGGCCATCCTAAGAGAATTGAGCAAGATTCTCAGAGAATTAATATAGATGCACCTAGTCCTTCTAAGAGGAAGAAAAAGAAAAATGATAGGACTTTGCATGCTTCTAGTGAACCTGTTGTAGACACACCTGAGAATCCCAATGATATTCTATCTCTGATGCTGAAACACAATCTTGTAATGAACATGAACCTAGTGATAATGTTAATGATGATGTTCATATTGATGCTCAACCTAGCAATGATAATGATGTAGAGGTTGAACCTGCTGTTGATCTTGATGACCCACAATCAAAGAATCAATGTTATGATAAGAAAGACTTTGTTGCTAGGAAGCACGGTAAAGAAAGAGAACCATGGGTTCAGAAACCCATGCCTTTTCCTCCTAAACCATCCAAGAAAAAGGATGATGAGGATTTTGAGCGCTTTGCTGAATGATTAGACCTATCTTTTTGCGTATGCGTTTGACTGATATGCTTAAAATGAATCCTTATGCTAAATATATGAAAGATATTGTTACAAATAAGAGAAAGATACCAGAAGCTGAAATTTGCACCATGCTTGCTAACTATACTTTTAAGGGTGGAATACCAAAGAAACTTGGAGATCCAGGAGTACCAACTATACCATGCTCCATTAAAAGAAACTATGTTAAAACTGCTTTATGTGACCTTGGAGCCGGTGTTAGTGGTATGCCTCTCTCTTTATATCGTAGACTTGATTCGAATAAGTTGACACCTACTGAAATATCTTTGCAAATGGCTGATAAATCAACTGCTATACCTGTCGGTATTTGTAAGGATGTGCCTATTGTGGTTGCGAACGTTACTATTTTAACGGACTTTGTTATTCTTGATATTCCCGAGGATGATAGTATGTCTATTATCCTTGGAAGACCCTTTTTGAATACTGCAGGGGATGTTATTGATTGCAATAAAGGCAATGTCACTTTTCATGTTAATGGTAATGAGCATACAGTACACTTTCCGATGAAACAACCTCAAGTCCACAGTATTAATTCTATTGGAAAAATTTCAAGAATCACTATTGGAGGTTTTAAATTTCCTCTTCCTACTCTCAAGAAGAAATATGATATTCTTATTGTTGGGGACATGCAGATCCCCATTGAGGTAATGATACGTCCCCAACATAGCTATAATTTTTGATTTTTCCATGCTATATTATATTCTGTTTTGGACATTATTAGGCTTTATTATACACTTTTATATTATTTTTGGGACTAACCTATTAACCGGAGGCCCAGCCCAGAATTGCTGTTTTTTTGCCTATTTTAGGGTTTCACAGAAACAGAATATCAAACGGAGTCCAAACGGAATGAAACCTTCGGGAACGTCATTTTCGGAACGAACATGATCCAGAGGAATTGGACCCTACGTCAAGACATCAACTAGGAGGCCACGAGGTAGGGGGCGCGCCCTCCACCCTCGTGCCCCCCTGTTGCTCCACCGATGCACTCCTTCCTCCTATATATACCTACGTACCCCCAAACTACCAGATACGGAGCCAAAACCCTAATTCCATACTTGTGACAAGTAATTCGGAATGGAGGGAGTAGTAGAAGTGCCACTTGGATGTTGGCGTCTGTCCCGCGGGCGCGCCGGAGGACGACGACGTAGTGGGGGCAGTGGCGCAGTTGCTGAGCGGCGTCGTCTTGATGCCGCACTGGTCGGGGAGGCCGAGGGCTTGGCTACATACTCTTGGGCCGCTAGGTAAGTTTTCATCTATCTCTCTCTCTCTCTCTTTATTTCTGTCCTTTCCTTTAATATTTGAATATATTTTAGATCAAAAATTTGTAAAACCATCTAGAAAATTAACTGTGAATATAATGTATGTTTACAAAAACACGCACATTTTCATGCCGATGGGATTAATTGAGATGCTGGCCCACGAGCGTCGTCTGAGCATCCCCCCTTCACCACATCACCGTACCGAGTGATGTGGTTTAGTCCCACATCACCGGCGAGAGGCTCGCCGACCTTAAATAGCAGAGGGGACTATATGCAATAAACTACTTCTATTGTAATAAGAGCATCAATGCTCACTTTGTGAAGGAGATGATGATTTGATATTTGATCTTCTCTTCATCTCTTTCACAAAGTAAGCATAGATGGTCTTACTATAATAAAAGTATTGTTTTTACAAGTGACATCATTTTCACAATTTATCTCAGCAAACTAGAGCACATCACTATTATTTTTCATTTTCAAGAAAATCAAAGAAAAGTGAAAATTTGGCACAACTATGGGTGTTATCATTGTGAACATTGTTTCCATAGTAATAATAATTTTTCTAATATAAAAATTATTATTTGTATTTTTCAAGTGCATGAAATGGCTTTTGTGTGAAGGAAGTACTTGAAATAAGTTATAAAATTTAGTATTTTCATTTTTCAGATAAGGTAGACCACATTGGAAGGCCACCGACCAAGTTTCATGAATTTCAGAGTATTATTGGTATATTTTCAAGATTTACTAGATTTTTGGTGAATTATGAGATTTTGCTGAAATTTGAATGACAAGTGTGATGTAGTTTGGTCCTGAAAATTGAGAAAACTCATTTTATGCTCTAACCTTGGTGGTGCATCCACTTGGGACAACCAAATTTGAAATTCCGAACCATTTGATATGAATGCTCAATTTCAAGTTTTAGCCCATTTTTGAAAAAATCAAAGAAAATAAAAAAACCTCAAAAATTAAAATCGTTGTGCATGAAGCCCTCTTGTGTGAACTAGTAAGTGGGAAAAATCATACTTTAGTACCACAAATTTAAAAAAGACCTTCACAAAATAGCCTATCTAGTATGAAGTTGCATGGATTTCAAGGCATATGCCCATGGTGCTGGCCACTTCCATACCATACTACATGATAACAAGTTAAAATTTGGCGCAACTATGGTTGTTCCCATTTTGAACATCGTTGCCATAGGAATAATAATTTTTCGGGAATAGAAATTATTGGTTCCATTTTTCAAGTGCAAGAAATGGCTTTTTTGTGAATGAAGTACCTGAAATAAGTTATAAAATTTGGTATTTTCATTTTTCATAGAAGGTAGACCACATTGGAAGCCCATTTACCAAGTTTCAAGAATTTTAGAGTATTATTGATACATTTCCAAGATTTACTAAATTTACAGTGAATTATGAGATTTTGCTCAAATTTGTACTACAAGTGTGATGTAGTTTGGTACTGAGAATTGACAAAACTCATTTTATGCTCTAATGTTGGTGGTGCACCCACTTGGGACAACCAAAGTTGAAGTTCTGAACCATTTGATATGAATGTTCAACATTTCAAGTTTTACCCCATTTTCAAAAAAATCAAAATTAAAATCCTTGTGTATGAAGCCCGCTTGTGTGAACTAGTAAGTGGGAAAAATCATAAACTTGTAACACCACAACTTAAAAAAAACCTTCACAAATGATATATCGAGTATGCAGTTGCATGGATTTCAAGACATATACCCATGGTCGTGGCCACTTCCATGCCATACTCCATGATAATAAGTTAAAATTTGGCACAAATATGGGTGCTACCATCGTGAATATTGTTGCCATAGGAACAATAATTGTTTTGGAATAAAAATAATATGATTTCCATTTTTCAAGTGCTAGAAAAGTTTTTTTTGTGAAGGAAGTACCTGAAATAAGTTATAAAATTTGGTCTTTTCATTTTTCATATAAGTTAGCCCACATTGGAAGCCCACTTAACAAGTTTCATGAATTTCAGAGTATTATGTCAATATTTTCAAGATTTACAGTGAATTATTGCTCAAATTTGAACTACAAGTGCGATGTATTTTGGTACTGAAAATTGAAGAAAAATCATTTTATGCTCTAATGTTGGTGGGGAATCCACTTGGGACAACCAAAGTTAAAATTTCGAACCATTTGATAGGAATGTTCAACATTTCAAGTTTTTCCCCATTTTTGAAAAAAATCAAAGAAAATAAAAGAAGCTTGAAAAATTAAAATCCTTGTGCATTAAGACCTCTTGTGTGGGTGGGTGGGAAAATCATAAAATTGCAATACCACAAGTTTTGAAAAGTCAACATTGTAAGTTTGACCTCATTTTAAGTAAGTTTTGCATGATGCTATTTTTTGGTCAGTTTTGCATGTTGCTATTTTTGGCAAGTTTTGCATGTTGCACTATGTTTGAGAATGTAAAACCCACTCAACATAGGAAATCCAAAATATAGCATACAACTGTTGATTAAACACATTGAAATAACATAATGTTTGCAGTTCAAAGGGCATCCACATGTCAGATCCTCATCACTAGGGAGACGCTGAAGATGGCAAGCCAGACGGCGATGGGAGCGTTGAGCATTCTGCTCAAACTGCATCGAGAACTCATACTGCTCCACTGAAGGAAATATGCCCTGGAGGCAATAATAAAGTTGTTATTTATATTTCCTTATATCATGATAAATTTTTATTATTCATGTTAGAATTATATTAACCAGAAACTTAGTACATGTGTGAATAAATAGACAAACAGAGTGTCACTAGTATGCCTCTACTTGACTAGCTCGTTGAATCAAAGATGGTTAAGTTTCCTAGCCAAAGACATGAGTTGTCATTTGATTAACGGGATCACATCATTAGAGAATGATGTGATTGACTTGACCCATTCCGTTAGCGTAGCACTTGATCATTTAGTTTATTTGCTATTGCTTTCTTCATGACTTATACATGTTCCTATGACTATGAGATTATGCAAATCCCGAATACCATAGGAACACTTTGTGTGCTACCAAACGTCACAACGTAACTGGGTGACTATAAAGGTGCTCTACAGGTGTCTCCGATGGTGTTTGTTGAGTTGGCATAGATCAAGATTAGGATTTGTCACTCCGTCTATCGGAGAGGAATCTCTGGGCCCTCTCGGTAATGCACATCACTATAAGCCTTGCAAGCAATGTGACTAATGAGTTAGTTCCGAGATGATGCATTACGAAACGAGTAAAGAGACTTGCCGGTAACGAGATTGAACTAGGTATTGAGATACCGACGATTGAATCTCGGACAAGTAACATACCGATGGCAAAAGGAACAATGTATGTTGTTATGCGGTTTGACCGATAAATATCTTCGTAGAATATGTGGGAGCCAATATGAACATCCAGGTTCCGCTATTGGTTATTGACCGGAGATGAGTCTCGGTCATGTCTACATAGTTCTCGAACCCGCAGGGTCCGCACGCTTAACGTTCGGTGACGATCGGTATTATGAGTTTATGTGTTTTGATGTACCGAAGGTAGTTCGGAGTCCCGGATATGATCACGGACATGACGAGGAGTCTCGAAATGGCCGAGACATAAAGATTGATATATTGGATGACTATAATTGGACACCGGATGATTGCCGGGGGGTTATCGGAACCCCCGGGGGAACTAATGGGCCAACATGGGCCTTGTGAGAGAGACAGGAGGGGGCCTTACGGCTAGCCGTGCCACCCCCTTGAGGAGTCCGAATTGGACAAGGAGGGGGGGGGCGCCCCTCTTTCCCTCCCTCTCTTCCTCTCCTTCCTCCCCCTAGTTGGACTAGGAAAGGGGAAGTCCTACTCCTACTAGGAGGAGGACTCCTCCCCTCCTTGGCGCGCCCCAAGGGCCGGCCGACCTCCCCCTTGCTCCTTTATATACAGGGGCAGGGGAACCCTAGAACACACAAGTTGATCATTGATCTCTTAGCCGTGTGCGGTGCCCCCTCCCCCATAATCCACCTCGGTCATATCGTCTTAGTGCTTAGGCGAAGACCTGCGCCGGTATCTTCATCATCACCGTCATCACGCCATCGTGCTGATGAAGCTCTCCCTCGACACTCAGCTGGATCGAGAGTTCGTGGGACGTCACCGAGCCGAACGTGTGCAGATCGCGGAGGTGCCGTACTTTCGGTACTAGGATCAGACGGATCGTGAAGACGTACGACTACATCAACCGCGTTGTCATAACGCTTTCGCTTACGGTCTACGAGGGTACATGGACTACACTCTCCCCTCTCGTTGCTATGCATCACCATGATCTTGCGCGTGCGTATGAATTTTTTTGAAATTATTACGTTCCACAATAGTGGCATCCGAGCCAGGTTTATGCGTAGATGTTATATGCATGAGTAGAACACAAAGGAGTTATGGGCGCGGGTATATACATATTGCTTGCCGTCACTAGTTGATTCTTGATTCGGTGGTATTGTTGGATGAAGCGGCCCATACCGACATTACGCGTACGCTTACGCGAGATTGGTTCTACCGACGTGCTTCGCACACAGGTGGCTGGTGGGTGTCAGTTTCTCCAACTTTAGTTGAATCGGATTCAATGAACAGGGTTCTTTTAGAAGATCAAAAAGCAATCACTATACCGCGTTGTGGTTTTTGATGCGTAGGTAAGAGCGGTTCTTGCTCAGCCCGTAGCAGCCACGTAAAACTTGCAACAAAAAAGTAGAGGACGTCTAACTTGTTTTTGCAGGGCATGTTGTGATGTGATATGGTCAAGACATGATGCTAAACTTTATTGTATGAGATGATCATGTTTTTAACATAGTTATCGGTAATTGGCAGGAGCCATATGGTTGTCACTTTATTGTATGAAATGTAATCGCCTTGTAATTGCTTCACTTTATCACTAAGCGGCAGCGATAGTCATTGCAGCAATAGTTAGCGAGACGAAAACGATGCTTCAATGAAGATCAAGGTGTCAAGCTGGTGACGATGGTGATCATGACGGTGCTTTGGAGATGCAGATCAAAGGCACAAGATGATGATGGCCATATCATATCACTTATATTGATTGCATGTGATGTTTATCCTTTATGCATCTTATTTTGCTTAGTATGGCGATAGCATTATGAGATGATCTCTCACTAAATTTTAAGGTACAAGTGTTCTCCCTGAGTATGCACCGTTGCGAAAGTTCGTCGTGTCGAGACACCACGTGATGATCGGGTGTGATAAGCTCTACATTCACATACAACGGGTGCAAGCCAGTTTTGCACACGCAGAATACTCGGGTTAAACTTGACGAGCCTAGCATATGCAGATATAGCCTCGAAACACTGAGACCGAAAGGTCGAGCATGAATCATATAGTAGATATGATCAACATAGTGATGTTCACCATTGAAAACTACTCCATCTCACATGATGATCAGACATGGTTTAGTTGATATGTATCACGTGATCACTTAGATGATTAGAGAGATGTCTATCTAAGTGGGAGTTCTTAAGTAATTTGATTAATTGAACTTTAATTTATCATGAAATTAGTACCTGATAGTATCTTGCATGTCTATGTTGTTGTAGATAGATGGCCCGTGTTGTTGTTCCGTTGAATTTTGATGCATTCCAAGAGAAAGCTAAGTTGAAAGATGATGGTAACAACTACACGGACTGTGTCCGTAACTTGAGGATTATCCTCATTGCTGCACAGAAGAATTACGTCCTGTAAGCACCGCTGGGTGACAAGCCTGCTGTAGATGCTACTGACGATGCTAAGAACGTCTGGCAGAGCAAAGTTGATGACTACTCGATAGTTCAGTGTGCCATGCTTTACGACTTAGAACCGGGACTTCAACGACGTTTTGAACGTCATGGAACATATGATATGTTCCAGGAGTTGAAGTTAATATTTCAGGCAAATGCCCGGGTTGAGAGATATGAAGTCTCCAATAAGTTCTACAGCTGCAAAATGGAGGAGAATAGTTCTGTCAGTGAGCATATACTTAAAATGTCTGGGTATAACAATCACTTGATTCAACTGGGAGTTAATCTTCCTGATGATAGTGTCATTAACAGAATTCTTCAATTACTGCCACCAAGAGCTTCATGATGAACTATAATATGCAAGGGATGGATAAGACTATTCCCAAGCTCTTCGCAATGCTAAAGGCTGCGGAGGTAGAAATCAAGAAGGCGCATCAAGTGTTGATGGTAAAAAAGACCACCAGTTTCAAGAAGGGCAAAGGGAAGAAAGGGAACTTCAAGAAGAACAACAAGCAAGTTGCTGCTCAAGTGAAGAAGCCCAAGTCTGGACCTAAGCCTGAGACTGAGTGCTTCTACTGCAAAGAGACTGGTCACTGAAAGCGAAACCACCCCAAGTATTTGGCGGATAAGAAGGATGGCAAAGTGAAAGGTATATTTGATATACATGTTATTGATGTGTACCTTACTAATGCTTGCAGTAGCGCCTGGGTATTTGATACTGGTTCTGTTGCTAATATTTGCAACTCGAAACAGGGGCTACGGATTAAGCGAATATTGGCTAAGGACGAGGTGACGATGCGCGTGCGAAATGGTTCCAAAGTCGATGTGATCGCCGTCGGCATGCTACCTCTACATCTACCTTCGGGATTAGTTTTAGACCTAAATAATTGTTATTTGGTGCCTGCTTTGAGCATGAACATTATATCTAGATCTTGTTTGATGCGAGACGGTTATTCATTTAAATTAGATAATAATGGTTGTTCTATTTATATGAGTAATATCTTTTATGGTCATGCACCCTTGAGGAATGGTCTATTTTTACTAAATCTTGATAGTAGTGATACACATGTTCATAGTGTTGAAGCCAAAAGATGCAGAGTTGATAATGATAGTGCAACTTATTTGTGGCACTGCCGTTTGGGTCATATTGGTGTAAAGCTCATGAAGAAACTCCATTCTGATGGACTTCTGGAATCACTTGGTACTTGCGAACCATGCCTCATGGGCAAGATGACTAAAACTCCGTTCTCCAGAACAATGGAGCGAGCAACAGAGTTATTGGAAATCATACATACTGATGTATGTGGTCCAATGAACATTGAGGCTCACGGCGGATATCGTTATTTTCTCACCTTCACGGATGATTTGAATACATATGGGTATATCTACTTAATGAAACATAAGTCTGAAACATTTGAAAAGTTCAAAGAATTTCAGAGTGAAGTGGAAAATCATCGTACCAAGAAAATAAAGTTTTTACGATCTGATCGTGGAGGAGAATATTTGAGTTACGAGTTTGGTCTTCATTTGAAACAATGTGGAATAGTTTTGCAACTTACGCCACCTAGAACACCACAGCGTAATGGTATGTCCGAACGTCGTAGTCGTACTTTACTAGATATGATGCGATCTATGATGTCTCTTACTGATTTATCGCTATCGTTTTGGGGTTATGCTTTAGATACGGCCGCATTCACGTTAAATAGGGCACTATCTAAATCCGTTGAGACGACAACTTATGAACTGTGGTTTGGCAAGAAACCCAAGTTGTCGTTTCTTAAAGTTTGGGGCTACGATGCTTATGTGAAAAAGCTTCAACCAAATAAGCTCGAACCCAAATTGGAGAAATGTGTCTTCATAGGATACCCAAAGGAAACTGTTGGGTACACTTTCTATCACAGATCCGAAGGCAAGATATTCGTTGCTAAGAATGGATCCTTTCTAGAGAAGGAGTTTCTCTCGAAAGAAGTGACTGGGAGGAAAGTAGAACTTGATGAGGTAACTATACCTGCTCCCTTATTGGAAAGTAGTTCATCACTGAAATCAGTTCCAGTGATTACTATGCTAGTAAGTGAGGAAGCTAATGATAATGATCATGAAACTTCTGATCAAGTTACTACCGAACCTCGTAGGTCAACCAGAATAAGATCCGCACCAGAGTGGTACGGTAATCATGTTCTAGAAGTCATGTTACTTGACCATGACGAACCTATGAACTATGAGGAAGCGACGATGAGCCCATATTTCGTAAAATGGCTTGAAGCCATGAAATCTGAGATGGGATCCATGTATGAGAACAAAGTATGGACTTTGGTTGACTTGCCCGATGATCGGCAAGCCATCAAGAATAAATGGATCTTCAAGAAGAAGACTGACGCTAACGGTAATATTACTGCCTATAAAGCTCGACTTGTTGCAAAAGGTTTTCGACAAGTTCAAGGAGTTGACTACGATGAGACTTTCTCACCCGTAGCGATGCTTAAGTCCATCCGAATCATGTTAGAAATTGCCGCATTTTATGATTATGAAATTTGGCAAATGGATGTTAAGACTGCATTCGTGAATGGATTTCTGGAAGAAGAGTTGTATATGATGCAACCTGAAGGTTTTATCGATCCAAAGGATACTAACAAAGTGTGCAAGCTCCAGCGATCCATTTATGGACTGGTGCAAGCATCTCGGAGTTGCAATAAATGTTTTGATAGTGTGATCAAAGCATATGGTTTTATACAGACTTTTGGAGAAGTCTGTATTTACAAGAAAGTGAGTGGGAGCTCTGTAGAATTTCTAATATTATATGTTCATGACATATTGTTGATTGGAAATGATATATAATTTCTGGATAGCATAAAAGGATACTTGAATAAGAGTTTTTCAATGAAAGACCTCGGTGAAGCTGCGTATATATTATGCATCAAGATCTATATAGATAGATCAAGACGCTTAATTGGATTTTCATAAAGAAAATACCTTGATAAAGTTTTGAAGAAGTTCAAAATGGATCAAGCAAAGAAAGGGTTCTTGCCTGTGTTACAAGGTGTGAAATTGAGTCAGACTCAATGCCCGACCACTGCAGAATATAGAGAGAAAACGAAAGTCATTCCCTATGCTTCGGCCATAGGTTCTATCATGTATGCAATGCTGTGTACCAGACCTGATGTGTGCCTTGCTATTAGTTTAGCAGGGAGGTACCAAAGTAATCCAAGAGTGAATCACTGGACAACGGTCAAGAACATCCTAAAATACCTAAAAAGGACTAAGGATATGTTTCTCGTTTATGGAGGTGAAAAAGAGCTCGTCGTAAAAGGTTACGTCGATGCAAGTTTTGACACTGATCCGAATGACTCTAAGTCACAAACCGGATACGTATTTATATTGAACGGTGCAGTTGTCAGTTGGTGCAGTTCTAAGCAAAGCGTCGTGGTGGGATCTACATGTGAAGCAGAGTACATAGCTGCTTCGGAAGCAGCAAATGAAGGAGTCTGGATGAAGGAGTTCATATTCGATCTAGGTGTCATACCTAGTGCATCGGGTCCAATGAAAATCTTTTGTGACAATACTGGTGCAATTTCCTTGGCAAAGGAATCCAGATTTCACAAGAGAACCAAGCACATCAAGAGACGCTCAATTCCATCTGCGATCAAGTCAAGGAGGGAGACATAGAGATTTGCAAGATACATACGGATTTGAATATTGCAGACCCGTTGACTAAGCCTCTCTGACGAGCAAAATATGATCAGCACCAAGACTCCATGGGTATTAGAATCATTACTGTGTAATCTAGATTATTGACTCTAGTGCAAGTGGGAGACTGAAGGAAATATGCCCTAGAGGCAATAATAAAGTTGTTATTTATATTTCCTTATATCATGATAAATGTTTATTATTCATGCTAGAATTGTATTAACCAGAAACTTAGTACATGTGTGAATACATAGACAAACAGAGTGTCACTAGTATGCCTCTACTTGACTAGCTCATTGAATCAAAGATGGTTAAGTTTCCTAGCCATAGACATGAGTTGTCATTTGATTAACGGGATCACATCATTAGAGAATGATGTGATTGACTTGACCCATTCCGTTAGCCTAGCACTTGATCGTTTAGTTTATTTGCTATTGCTTTCTTCATGACTTATACATGTTCCTATGACTATGAGATTATGCAACTCCCGAATACCGGAGGGACACTTTGTGTGCTACCAAACGTCACAACGTAACTGGGTGATTATAAAGGTGCTCTACAGGTGCCTCCGTTGGTGTTTGTTGAGTTGGCATAGATCAAGATTAGGATTTGTCACTTCGTCTATCGGAGAGGTATCTCTAGGCCCTCTCGGTAATGCACATCACTATAAGCCTGGCAAGCAATGTGACTAATGAGTTAGTTGCGGTATGATGCATTACGGAACGAGTAAAGAGACTTGCTGGTAACGAGATTGAACTAGGTATTGAGATACCGACGATCGAATCTCGGGCAAGTAACATACCGATGGCAAAAGGAACAACGTATGTTGTTATGCGGTTTGACCGGTAAAGATCTTCGTAGAATATGTGGGAGCCAATATGAACATCCAGGTTCCGCTATTGGTTATTGACCGGAGATGAGTCTCGTTCATGTCTACATAGTTCTCGAACCCGTAGGATCTGCATGCTTAACGTTCGGTATTACGAGTTTATGTGTTTTGATGTACCAAAGGTAGTTCGGAGTCCCAGATATGATCACGGACATGACGAGGAGTCTCAAAATAGTCGAGACATAAAGATTGATATATTGGACGACTATATTTGGACACCGGCTGAGTTCCGGGGGTCACCGGATAATTATCGGAGTGCCGGGGGGTTATCGGAACCCCCGGGGGAACTAATGGGCCAACATGGGCCTTGTGAGAGAGAGAGAGGAGGGGGCCTTAGGGCTGGCCGCGCGCCCCCCTTGAGGAGTCCGAATTGGACAAGGAGGGGGCGGCGCCCCCTCTTTACCTCCCTCTCTCCCTCTCCTTCCTCCCCCTTCCTCCTAGTTGGACTAGGAAAGGGGGAGTCCTACTCCTACTAGGAGGAGGACTCCTCCCCTCCTTGGCGCGCCCCAAGGGCCGGCCGGCCTCCCCCCTTGCTCCTTTATATATGGGGCAGGGGGCACCCTAGAACACAGAAGTTGATCATTGATCTCTTAGCCGTGTGCGGTGCCCCCCTCCACCATAATCCACCTCGGTCATATCGTCTTAATGCTTAGGAGAAGCCCTGCGCCGGTAGCTTCATCATCACCATCATCACGCCGTTGTGCAGACGAAGCTCTCCCTCGACACTCAGCTGGATCGAGAGTTCGTGGGATGTCACCGAGCCGAACGTGTGCAGATCGCGGAGGTGCCGTACTTTTGGTACTAGGATCGGTCGGATCGTGAAGAGGTACGACTACATCAACCGCGTTGTCATAACGCTTCCGCTTATGGTCTACGAGGGTACGTGGACTACACTCTCCCCTCTCGTTGCTATGCATCACCATGATCTTGCGTGTGCGTAGGAATTTTTTTAAAATTACTTTGTTCCCCAACATCCAACACTATTGAGGCATTCTTGCAGCCAGCCTTGGCCTCCATGGCGACCAACGCCAGATCATTGCCGGCATCAGCCTCCAAGTGCTCCTGTCAACCATCTGCCCATCCTCGCATTCCAAATTAACCATGTTTTCTTGAGCATGATTAGTGATGATCTCCAAACCATGTATAGCCTAATTTCCCATGGAAACAAATTAAAGAGAGGATTTTGGAATTCTTTGCATCATTAGTAATCATATCGGAGTGGATATCTCGGTTCTTACAACATAAACCAGTGTAAACTCAGGTGTGATGAGCGTAAGAATAACACTCATTAATCCTCAACTCTGACTGCAATTAGTGCTCATTTTAGCATAAATTTATCAGTAAGTGCAAGATGAATATCCAAGAATCAAGATCGTCTCTCGTTAAGTGTTCATGACAAAAATTTGTAATCAATAAAAATGTGCTGCCACGGAAAGCATTTGTGTACATTACAGTAGCGTGGCTGGCCTAGAGGCATCTATACAAATCACATGCCTAAACTTACACATGATCAAGGGTAGCCAATGACATCTAGAAAAAGCTCTTTGTAAAGTGTCCATATTTCTCACCAGAAAAGAAAGAAAGAAAGAAAGAAAGAGAGGGAGGCTCTTTCAGGTGGGCAGAACAGTTTGACCTTGTTGGGCCACTCCTTCCATCCGGTTCATAAATCAGGCACATATTTAAAATTTATTTTAACCATCAGTTAGACCAAATGATATGTAAATAAGATGTCATAAAACTTGTACCATTCGTATCTATTTAAATATGAATCCATTGTGCGTGGGGAACTTATAAATTCAGATGGAAGGAGTAAAATGTAAGGGGTGCACATCGGCCACCGCGAAATGCGCCACCGGCAAGGAGTATAGTGGGACGACTCGTATGTGGAGGCTTATCCCTTAGACTAATTAGTAGAGGCAGTGAACTCGAGGAGGATATATATACTAGTAACCTCATAAGTATGGCGTGATCTAGTTGCCTCTAATTAGATTCATCAATATGGGTGCTCTAACTATTGTCTGTCAATGTGTACATACATGCATAATTCCCATGACATCTCTATTTTATTGTCAGAGTAATGGGTCACGGGTAGGCTAATCCGAGTCCCAGAACCATTCAAGACATCAGGGCAGGCTGCGCCCCTCAAGACCCCAGGACAAAGAGCCGCTTTCTGAGGAGTCGGCGGCAAGGCCACCGACTAGCCACTCGCGGCCGAGTCCCAGGGACGACTTCAGGACAAACCGACTCCTGACCGACGACTTCCCAAGAAGCCAGCCCGCGACTCCAGCGAAACCCCACGTCCTCATCAAGAGGGACAGGACAGGGGAGTGGCTACAGTGAAGATTGCTCCCACCCCTTTCCAAAGGCAAGCATGGTCACAGTACGCCGTACTGTGGAGATCTCCGTGCGGCGTGGCACTGTTGCCGTGCCGGCCCTGATGTCAGCACCGAAGGACCGAATCCTGCGCCCACGACGGCTTTGTCTGTACGACCCTGGGCGGCGGGTCCCACCAGCCAGTGGGACCCCAGGAGACGGCAAGTGCACCACAAGTCGGACCCGTCAGGAGTCGGCCCTCGAGAGTCGGCCGGCTCCTCCCTCGGGGCCCACGCGCCATTAACCAGATGTGACGGAGTGGCAATAGTGATTGCCCGCCAGGCGGCGGGGCTGTTGCCACGACTCCATGACGAAGCCCGCGTCATTAGAAGCACGGCTACAGTAATCAGCAGCCGACAAGACCCGCTCGCGGCGGACGCGGCCTGTCGGCCCCGTACCTAGCCAGTCAGCGGGGCCCAGCAGTCGGCGGAGAAGACGGAGGCCGGAGGCACTGACGACTGGGCCCGCGCCCAGCCGGATTACCATTGTACCCCTGGGGGTAGGCCTATATAAACCCCCAGGGCACCGATGCAAAGGGTTGGAATCCATTAGCTCTAGACCAGATCATCTAGGAGGGAGAGAGCTAGCCTTGCCCTCTCCTACCTCCAGAAAACAGCTCAAGGAGAAATCGTGTAAACACTTTGCCATAGTGATCATGCGGAGACCCCGTAGAGCAGCAGTAGGGGTATTATCTCCCCGGAGAGCCCTGAAGCTGGGTAAGATTCACCGGCGTGCATGTCTATGCCTCATCCGTTTCTAGGCACCGACGACGTTCTACTTGCCCCCACCATGATAAGCCATCCTTTGGCATATGTCGCACCCAACCCCCGACATCTATGGAGATGAATTATCTTAAATCACAAATATGTCTAAGTATTCACCACAAAAGTGTTGTCACATGTGGAACATCTATGAACCCAAGCGACCAAATAATAATTGTGACTGGTTCAGGGGCAGGGATGCATCTATGGAGCACATGCCTAAATTTACACGGTGGGAATTCGTTTATGCAATTATAAAAGCGGAACTGCATTTCAGTTTCAAGGAAAATACCATGTCTCCACTTGTGATTACATGAGTAGTACACAGTTGATAATGTTGTTGCAGATGCCGGCGACCAAGACAAAGAACGAGCGAGAGAGAAAGAGTGTGTGAGAGGTTGGAGACAATGGTTTTGCGCTGTGAACTGCTGATGCAGCTTTTCGGGGTTTCTGTTATTGAGCTAGCTCCAACGAGCTGCTGAAAGTAAGGAAGAAATGGTCGCCCACGAACAAGCCTACAGATCGTGCCATCCCATGATGCTCATCGTGATTGAACCCTACATGCTCGCCACGACCTGCGTGATCCATGCCATCCCATGGCGCTGCGTCGGACGAGCTACAATCTCGCTAACTACTTAACTGAAAAACTACTGCATCTGTACGTGCACACACACACTGACAGACTGAATTTTATTCAGCTAACTGAACTAACTGAACTAAGTGAACTTTCTGAACTTGCTGGAGCAGACCAAGTGCAACTGATTATCTAACAGAAAACATGGGCAAAATCAAATAAATAGTTTTTATACCAAACTTTTATGCTTATTTTTTTATCCTACTACAGTCTTAAGGAGCATATATTATACTGTTCAGTTGGTATAGTTAACCACCTAATTTAGTAGGTACAGTTAACCAATGTTCTTTCTTAGCGGTTGCAATGTATTTCACCGATCACTTCGTTTATGATAAATTTCAATTCAGTGATATAGCAAACTTATATCTGGATTATTTTTATGAAAATTCCATAAATTATACAGTGCACACATACATATTTGTATGTAAGTGCATATGATCATCTATAGTTTAGTTTCATTTGATACCATGCTAAAGGTTTCTAAAGAATAATATCCATCTAGTATCTTAATAGTGGTTTCTTGTGTATTATTAGGTGTGCAAATTTGTAGAACCTTGTAGAGTATAAATAGTACTGTTTGCAAATGTGTTGAAAGTTAAATTCAGTAATAAGTTCAACATATGCTATCACCGATCATCGATGAACAGAAAAATATCGCCGATTCAGTTATGCTTAGATACAATTTGTTCATTTGGTATGCCCATCTATATGTTTGGTTTTATTTGGTGTATACAAGAGCTCTTGCTAGTCTCTAAAATAAAAAAGTTATATATAGATTAAACATAGAAATCTAGTTTACATAGATTATGGTACGTCATGTAGGACGCTTATCGAGGAGAGAGATTAGCATGCTAACTAAGTTCATAGTCGCCTATCAAATTCATAGTCATCTACCAAATTGGTTGTTACTTTGATGTGATATAGATTTGCTCCTGCAAATTTAGGACTTTATTTTACACATATGCAATAATATGTTGAACTTAATAGTATAGTGGTTACCATGTTTAATATTTGGGCCCCTCCTCCTTTGGGGGTCGGGGCAGATGCTCTCTTTGCCTGTCCTATGGGCCGGCCCTGGTTGACAGGAGTCACCCACATAATTTAGATGTGATGTAAGATAAAAAGTAAAGGAATGAGTTTAGAACCCATCGACCCCAAAATTTATGATAGATTTCGAGTTGGGTGGTGGCGACATAGTCATACGTCGCAAAAATGTGATTCGGGACAGTCTTCTCCCATGGCTTCACCGTATCCCAGCTCGCCTACCTTCGCACATCACCGGTTACTAGCAACACTCATATCGTGCGTCGCCTCGATCGTGTGTCTCAACATGTTGGGCGCATCAATGTGTGTACACCATATGTACTACAATTTTAGTAGGTCCATGAGGAGGTTGGGGTTTACATGATGGGCTTGGAACACACATCAAACACTGGTGGATGGGGCAGAGCTACCGCTACCCACCTCCCTACAATCGTCAAAAACACCACCTACCTCCCAAACAAGCTCGATGCCTAGATTGCTGCAACCCTAGTGCCGAAGGCACCCTTCAAAAGGAGGAAGCTGGGGACGTAGCAAGGGATTCATGAGCCATACTACAAGGATAAGGAGGTGTTGTTCCATAAGTGGGAGTTCAACCTAATGGCACTGTCAGACCCACTGTGCCCGGTGCACCTGCTGTAGGACGACATGGACGGCCTCGTGCCGATCGCGCACAATGGACACATCACTGAGAGGGTCAACTACCACAAGCTCCCCAATAGAGGCGACTTATGGTGGTGTGGCATAGAGCCCTCCCATCCCTCCCTCCAGCAGCCAAGCCTCTCATCCTACTGCAGGTGTTGTCTAACCCTTTTATTTTCATGATTGGGTGTTGCTAATTGATTTGATCATATGATCACTACTGTAACCACCTACTTTGCTGAGTGTCGAAGACACTCGATGAAGGCCCAAAAATACTCGACAGAGACATTCCCGAGGACTATCCTCGGCAAAAGGCATTTGGCAATGTTAGCCAATTTGGAAAGGTAATAATAACAAATTGCACTTCCTATGCCTATTATTTTATATTCAGCATCATGTTTTTATTTGGAATTAAGCAGCTACTTCATCTTTGATTAAAAGGATGGTCCACACACACAAAGTCCAGAAGATATTAGAAGTAGTTGATTGATTAGTTTTTGGTGCATCATATTCCTCTATTGTACTTATGCTTAATGATTCAAATTCACAATTTGAGCATTGGGGAGATGACCCGACTCCTTATTAGAAGGAAAAGGTAAGAACCATGTTGTCTCCATCCTATTTGGTACATGCGTTCTCCATATTCCATAATCTTAATCCATAACTTACAATGTGTTTTTGGGATTATTTTCTTTAGGGCTATGGATCTTGGAATGCTTTTGCTCATGAAATTCTTTGTGAGGTTACACCAACATGATTTTTTCATTATTGTTAGCCATGAGCTTTACTCAACTTCTCATAGAGATTATGTTAAGAAAAGATTATGTTCATATTGCATAGAACACCAACAAATATTGCATAACTGAACTTAGATGTTATTTTGTCATCATCTTTGCAATTGCACTATCAATTCGTTTTATATTTCATATAAAGAGTGATCTTGATTATTCACACAAGTTTTTTTTGCTTCATCATGATAACTCTGCCATTGCTATGGTTTTGATTCTTGAAAAAAATTCTATGCCTTCAAAGGTACCTATAGCCTTTGTACTGGTTTACTATAAGTATGCGGCACATGGTAGAATATCCATGCAGTTCCCCGAATATATTAGATGATGAGAAGATCAATTGTGTTCTTTTTGATTTAGTTTGCACATATTTAAAAGAAAATGTTAACAATAGGTGCAGTCTCTAAACTATTACCCTTTCCAAGGAGGGTTTCTCACCACTGCCACCACCATCTAAGAAATTTATGTTCCCTCGCCTCCGGCCGCCATCTTGGCATTGCAAGGTGGGGGGACCTCGGATCTTCAAGACCTCTATGTTCTTGTCAACGGCTTGTGATCATCATAGTTTTGTGAGAATAAATTTCCTCTCGTTCTTTTGGTGGTGCCATGAGATTAGAGAGTTTTCTATCCTCACAGATCCGATTATTCGGATCTGACGAATTTATGTTGTTGTGTCAGCCTTTTTTTGTTGGTCTGATTCTTTGCGGAGGTAAAATCTTTTACCGACACCATGATGAAGATAAAGTGATTCGACAACCTGCACTTCTAGGGGATCATCCCTGTCTCAAGTACATTCATCGAGCAAAGCTTCTCATCTTTTTGGATGGGCAACTCAAGGCGCTTTCAAACACCATTATTGGTAATATTCGTGCGGGTGAAAAAGTGACAACATCGTTGCTTCAATCCAATTGCAGACTCTTTATCAAAGTCTTTGGAGTATTTCTTCGAGTAGAGATTGATACCGTGAATGTGTTTTCAATAGATTTCATTGTAATTCTTAGTCATAGGAGTTACTTTGTATTTTCTTGGATCCTAAGTCAAATCAGTGTACTTGTAGTTGTTACTAGATCATCGATGGCGCGCGTTGCCGCGCCCGTCCATTTTAGCGTTAGAATGATAGGAATTTGCGTAAATATATGTGGCATAGAACATGATAGCACGTGTTGTCGCACTCGTAAATTTGAAAAAGGAAATGAAGAAACTTGGTAATATGAATATCTCTTGCAATAATCAAATGGTGAAAATGGAAAGGGTGACACAATAATAAAATATCGTTTTATGTCTCCAAGGTTCAAAGATATTGAGAAGGGCATGAGATTATTCGGATCTGATACCGTGAATATCTTTGGAGTATTTCTTCGAGTAGAGATTGGTACTGCGAATGTGTTTTCAATAGATTTCATTGTAATTCTTAGTAATAGGAGTTTTTTTGAACGAAGACGCACGAAGCGTCCGACTTTAAATTAATAAAGCCACAAGGCAGCATCCACATAAGTTTAGGTTTACAGACCAAACATGTATCAGTTCAGCGGGCTCAACGTCCTGGCAAAGATAAGGCTAATAGTTCAAACAAGCGGTGATATCTCATATCAAGGTTCGCGACACCAAAAGAAACTAAACGCAAAAGGCTCAAGCTTGCTGTTCTTGAAGTCTTGCTCTCGTCATGCACAACTTGATTTACTCCATCGTCTCGATCATGCGTTCCTCGTCACGCTGCTTCCCCAATGGCGCCCAAGCCTGTAGGAAAAGATGACATTTGAAAAGAATCTTAGCGGGGTGTGTAGGAAACTTGTGTTCGATAGTAACTTTGTTCCTCGCGGTCCAAATGGACCAAAGCATCACCCCTACGCAGCGCCAAACCACCCTTGCATTCGGACCCCTCTGTGCGGATAGCAAGTTAAGCATATCGACACTAGTTTGCGGGTTCCAATTCTAATTAAAAGTATCTCTGACCGCACTCCACGCAAATCTAGCGAGACAGCATCTGAAGAATACGTGGTTAGCGTCTTCCCCAAGACCACAGATGGCGCATGTCCCATTCGCCGGCCCATTGCGTTTGGCCACATTGTCCGAGGTTGGAAGGCGGTTGCGGAACATTTGCCACATAAAAATCTTGATCTTAAGGGGAATGCCAGCCTTCCACAGCCCCCTAGCCATATCTAGCTCATTCCCCTCCGTAAGCTTCTCGTATAATGATTTGACCGAGAATTTCCGTGAAGCCGTTAGCCTCCACGAGATCTCGTCCTTCTCCTGGCTGAGCCTCTTCCCCTCGAGCTCAGCCACAAGTGTATTCCACTCCTCGGCCTCTACTGCCTCTAGAGTTCTGTAGAAGGATATCGCCGTAGGGTGCACTCGCAGGGCATCAGCAACCAGAATGTGCGTGTCCGTGGCAAGCTGATACAACTCCGGGTGTGATTGCCACAACGGAGTTTGGACCCTCCAACAGTCCAGCCAGAAATGCGTAGAGTTTTCGCTGTTGACTGAAAAGTGAGCCCCGACCGCAAATGCCGGCCTCACGGCTTGGAGGCCATTCCAAAACGACGATCCCTTGGGCTTGGCTTTAAACAGATTGCCGTCCGGGAAATATTTTGCCCAAAGGATGTCCGCCTAGAGGCCCTTCTAATTTTGGGCGAGTCGCCACCACCATTTGGTAAGTAGGGTGATACGTCTCCAACGTATCTATAATTTTTGATTGTTCCATGCTATATTATATTCTGTTTTGGACATTATTGTGCTTTATTATACACTTTTATATTATTCTTGGGACTAACCTATTAACCGGAGGTCCAGCCCAGAATTGCTATTTTTTTTGCCTATTTTAGGGTTTCGCAGAAAAAGAAAATCAAACGGAGTCCAAACGGAATGAAACCTTCGGGAACGTGATTTTCGGAACGAACATGATCCAGAGGACTTGGACCACGTCAAGATATCAACCAGGAGGCCATGAGGTAGGGGGCGCGCCTACCCCCCTGGGCGCACCCTCCATCCTCATGGGCCCCCTGTTGCTCCACCGACGTACTCCTTCCTCCTATATATACCTACGTACCCCCAAACTACCAGATACGGAGCAAAAACCCTAATTCCACCGTTGTAACTTTCTGTATCCACGAGATCCCATCTTGGGGCCTGTTCCGGAGCTCCGGCGGAAGGGGCATCGATCACGGAGGGCTTCTACATCAACACCATAGCCTCTCCGATGAAGTGTGAGTAGTTTACCTCAGACCTTCAGGTCCATAGTTATTAGCTAGATGGCTTCTTCTCTCTTTTCGGATCTCAATACAATGTTCTCCCCCTCTCTCGTGGAGATCTATTCGATGTAATCTTCTTTTACGGTGTGTTTGTTGAGACTGATGAATTGTGGGTTTATGATCAAGTTTATCTATGAACAATATTTGAATCTTCTCTGAATTCTTTTATGTAAGATTGGTTATCTTTGCAAGTCTCTTCGAATTATCAGTTTGGTTTGGCCTACTATATTGATCTTTCTTGCAATGGGAGAAGTGCTTAGCTTTGGGTTCAATCTTGCGGTGTCCTTTCCCAGTGACAGCAGGGGCAGCAAGGCACGTATTGTATTGTTGCCATCGAGGATAACAAGATGGGGTTTACATCATATTGCATGAGTTTATCCCTCTACATCATGTCATCTTGCTTAAAGCGTTACTCTGTTCTCTTGAACTTAATACTCTAGATGCATGCTGGATAGCGGTCGATGTGTGGAGTAATAGTAGTAGTTGCAGGCAGGAGTCGATCTACTTGTCTCGGACATGATGCCTATATACATGATCATACCTAAATATTGTCATAACTATGCTCAATTCTGTCAATTGCTCAACAGTAATTTGTTCACCCACCGTAAATACTTATGCTCTCGAGAGAAGCCACTAGTGAAACCTATGGCCCCTGGGTCTATCTTCCATCATATTAATCTTCCAATACTTAGTTATTTTCTTTGCCATTTATTTTACTTTGCATCTTTATCATAAAAATACCAAAAATATTATCTTATCATATCTATCAGATCTCACTCTCGTAAGTGACCGTGTAGGGATTGACAACCCCTTATCGCATTGGTTGCGAGGATTTATTTGTTTGTGTAGGTGCGAGGGACTCGTGCGTGTCCTCCTACTGGATTGATACCTTGGTTCTCAAAAACTGAGGGAAATACTTACGCTACTTTGCTGCATCACCCTTTCCTCTTCAAGGGAAAACCAACGCAAGTGCTCAAGAGGTAGCACAGGGCAACATTCACAAGTTTCGAGTTCGTGATCCTCAAACCACCGAACTTCTTCGGTCTACAAACCGCAGCCCACTTTACCAAGTGGTATTTGCGTTTCGTCCCAGTTCCTTCCCAAAAGAATCGGGCATGCCGTGTGTCAAGCTTGGCGTGCACTACATCGGCAAGGAGGAACAAGCCCATCATAAAGAGAGGAAGGGAGGATAAGCTAGAATTGGTCAAAATTAACCTAGCGGATGAAGACATAAACCTCCCTCTCCATGGACTAACCCGATTCACCACTTTGCCATAAAGAGGCGCCCATTCGACTATGGTCAGGTTCTTGTGCGAAATAGGCAGTCCTAGATATTTGATCGGAAACTTCCCAAGCTTACAGTTGAGCAAGTTTGCAACCCGCCTACTTTCGCGATCATCCATCCCTATGGTGATCACTTCACTTTTGAGGAAACTGATCTTTAGCCCGGACAATATCTCAAAAGTTAGCAGCAATAACTTAATCGATGCAATGCTATGATCGTCCGGCTCGAATAACAACATCGTGTCGTCTGCGTACTGCAGGTGAGTCACGCCGCTGGGGATGAGGTTAGAGATTAACCCTTTAATGTGACCCGCAGCCCTGGCCTTTTTAATCATAGCCGCTGGAGCATCCGCAACAAAATTAAAGATCAAAGGCGAGCTCGGGTACCCTTGCCTAAGGCCGCGCTTGTTGCGAAAGAAATTGTCCATTTCACCATTTATGGTCACCGCCGTGTGTCCACTACTCACCAGGTGCATGATACGGTGAACAAAGCCCCCATCAAAGCCCTTTTTTATGAGGACCTCACGCATGAACTCCCGGTTCACGCGGTCGTAGGCCTTCTCAAAATCTAACTTGAGAAGAATGCCTCTCGACTTGGTTCGTTTAAGCTCATGAATGATTTCAAGAAGCGCCAGAGGGCCTTCTATAATGTTACGATGCTTCAAAAACCCGGTCTGACTAGGGCTAATCACCTGTTGTGCGACAGGCGCCGAGCGGGATGTGTAGGCTTTCGCGCAAATCTTGAAAGGGACATTAATCAGGGTCATCGGCCTAAAGAGTTTTATGTCGTCAACCCCTTTCACTTTGGGGATCAAGCTGATCGCCCCATAGTTTAATCTAGTGAGGTCGACGGTGCCTAACGCAAAACCATTCACAATGGCATAGAAAAGGTGCTTAAGGTTAGGCCAAAATTTCTTGAAAAACTCGACCGGCCATCCATCCAGCCCTGGCGCCGTGTCCGATTTCATATCGAGCACATCTCTATCGATCTCCTCCGGCAGGAAAGAGAGAGCGAGCCCTTCGTTCTCCTCCTGTGAGACCCTTTCGGCTAGGTCCCAAATGTCATCGCGGAGGCAAAGAATTTTGTCCTCGGCCATCCCCAAGAGGCTGATGAAAAATTCATAAATATGGACCACAATTAGGTCGTTGGTAAGTAGGAGACCATGGTCAGATTGTAATCGCGGAATAGTACTTTTACGTTTCCTACCGTTGGCGTACGCATGGAAATATCCGGTGTTAGCGTCGCCTTTGGTGACCCACTTGATACTACCCCTACGACGCCAATATTCCTCTTCAGCCCGTAGGATGTCAAGGACTTTGCGTTCGAGATCGTACCGAATGGCCCATTCTCCCTCCGAGAAAGGACGATGATCGGCCTCCAAGTCAAGCGCGGCTATTGTCTCTACAATTCTAGCCTGCTCCCTCTTAGATTCATTGCCGTGGTTAGCCCCCCACCCACGCAGGAACGCCCTGAGTTTGCTAGCCGCCGCGGTCCAGCACTCCGCCGGTCCGCGTAGCTGCCCTAGTTGAGCGCAAATCGAAACCCACCGATCCGCGACCATTTGAACAAACCCCTCGGACTCGAACCATGCCGTTTCGAAGTAGAAACAAGAGCTACGTCTAATATATTCCTCCCCAGAGGAAAATATCAACGGCACATGGTCCGAGCAAATTCTAGTCTCGGCAACAAGTGTACATAAGGGGAAAAGAACCTCCCATTCCGGAGTAAAAAACATTCTATCTAACACGCTCCGCATCGGCTGTAATTGCTTGTTGGTCCAAGTAAATCTAGCTCCGGTCCAAGCCGCCTCACGCAAAGTCGTTGCCGCAATGGCCCCATTGAACATGGACACCCGAGTCCAATTAATGTTGGCGTTATTTTTGTCCGTCCTCGAACGGATTAAGTTGAAATCACCACCCACCACTAGTGGCAAGTTGATAGCACGTTTGGCCCCTACCAAATTGGTTAACTCAAGTAAGAAATCCGCAGAACGCGAGTGATTTGTAGGCCCGTACACGCACGCAACTACCCACGTGAGACCAGTTGTATTTTCTTGGATCTCAAGTCAAATCAATGTACTTGTAATTGTTATGAGTATGAATAAAGTTATAAGTGTTTCAAAAAAAACACTATTACCCTTTCCATTAATAACAAGGCCTGATAAATTGCATTCTTCTTCGGGATGGGTCGTTCATGGCCACTGACGGTACAGCAGGGGCGGGCATGCTTCTTCGGGATCGTAATGGGACTGTGATGCTTGCTGCTATTAGAGGACTTGTGAACTGCGCTGATGCGCTGGAAGCAGAAGTGGCGGAAATCCATGAAGGTATTATATTGGCCCTAAGCTGGACTGAGGTGGACCTCATAGTGGAGACGGACTGTGCAGAGGCTGTGCATTTGATTTCTTCTACAGAACAAGAACGTTCAGCGCATAGCCACAGAATAATGGAGATTAGATTGTTGATGTCTCAAGAAAGGAGGATTCAACTAGTTAAGATCAAGCATAACATGAACTCTGCTAGGCACACTCTCGCGCAAATGGGACGAATTCAATAGCGAACTGCTTGTTGGCTGCGAAACCCCCCTGACGATATTGCGAGCATCATTGCCGCTGATTGTAACAACATTGAAAGTTATGATGAAGCGTCTCAACCCCCAACAGGAAGCCCGCATGGAGTTATATTGATCTGGTGAGGAAACCTCACGTGGAGTACAAGGTAATCGGTTGAGATACAACCGAATAGATTACAGAGAGAGAGAGATTAAGGATAGAAGGATTTAAACAGAAATAGCCTATCCCTAACTACCTTAACTCATGACGCAAGTGGCCCTTGAAGCCTACAATATCTCATGTTTAACACCCTCCCTTAAGCTGAACTGCGCAAGTTTAGATTACGCTTAAACTCCTCAAATGGCCTCAAGGCCAGTGCCTTTGTAAACCCATCAGCAACTTGATCCTTTGAGTGAACAAACCGAATGTCCAGTTCCTTATTAGCAACTCTTTCTCTTACGAAATGATAGTCAATTTCAATGTGCTTGGTACGTGCATGAAAAACAAGATTAGCTGACAAGTAGGTTGCACCAAGGTTATCACACCAGAGACATGGTGTCTGTGTATGATATAGACCAAGTTCCTTAAGCATAGATTTCACCCAGATAATTTCTGCTGTTGCATTGACATGTGCTTTGTACTCTACCTCAGTACTGGATCTTGAAACTATGGCCTGTTTCTTTGCACACCAAGAAATCAAATTGGGACCAAAGAACACTGCAAAGCCACCAGTTGATCTTCTGTCATCCAAACAGCCTGCCCAGTCAGAATCAGAAAATGCACTAACAAGAGTGGATGGTGACTTACTGAAAGTGATGCCAACACTCAGAGTGTTTTTCACGTATCTCAATATACGTTTGGCTGCAGTCCAATGGGCAGTGGTTGGTGCATGGAGATACTGACAAACCTTATTAACTGCAAAGCAGATGTCTGGCCTGGTGAGAGTCAAGTACTGAAGTGCACCCACCGGGCTTCTGTATTTGGTGTCATCCTCTTGGTTCAAGGGTTCTCCTTCAACAAGTGTGAGTTTCTCTAAACTGGACAAAGGTGTTGGAGAAGGTTTGCAACCCTGTAACCCAACTCTGCGCAAGAGATCTGTAGCATACTTTTCCTGAGAAAGGTGAAGGCCACCTTCCTTGTTTCTCTTAACTTCAATGCCAAGGAAGAAGTGCAAATCACCTAGATCCTTAAGAGCAAATTCTGAGTTCAAGTCTGACAAAAGAGTTGTTACTGCTTCATTGGACGAGCTTGTGACAATAATATCATCAACATAGATAAGCAAAAAAACTGAAGTATTTGACTTATGGTAAATAAACAATGAAGTGTCAGATTTTGAAGGAGTGAAACCAAGTTGCTGTAGTTTTGTACTCAATCTAGAGTACCATGCTCTGGGGGCTTGTTTCAGTCCATACAGTGATCTGTTAAGCCTGCATATGTGAGACGGTTTGCTTTTATCCTCAAACCCAGGAGGTTGCTTCATGTATACTTCCTCTTCCAGAACACCATGAAGGAACGCGTTCTGCACATCTAGCTGTCTGAGACTCCATCCTCTCGACACAGCAATGGATAGAACAAGACGAATAGTAGCAGCCTTAACGACAGGACTAAAAGTATCCTCATAGTCTATGTCGTACCTTTGTTTGAAGCCTTTAGCAACAAGCCTAGCTTTATACCAATCAATTGTACCATCAGACTTTCTTTTTATCCTGAATACCCACTTACAGTCAATCACATTTTTACCTCGCTGTGAAGGAACTAGATGCCATGTGTTGTTTTTCTGAAGAGCCTGATATTCATCCTCCATAGCCTTTTTCCAACTAGGATCACCAAGAGCTTCCTGATAAGTGCGAGGTTCTCCTGTGGAAGCAGACAGACCAAATTTGACTTTATAATTTGTGGGTTGAATGACACCTGCGCGAAGACGTGTACACGGTGGTGAAGCAGCAGCACGAGTTGGCATAGAGGATCCGAGGGCAGACACAGCAGCAGCAGAAGATTCCTCAATCTCCCCCTGGATCGAGGCCAGCGATCCCGAGGAAGCAGGCATGGGATCCTCTGTGGCCTGCTGAACCATAGGAGATGACGGGTTGGCCATAGAGGATCCGCCTGGTGCGGTTGTCAGAGACGGGGCCCGCCGGGAGTAGACCCGAGGCTCAGCCAGAAAACGCGTGGGCGGGGGGTCCAGACGGACAGGTTGGTGCAGCACACCCGCGGGGTCGGACCCAGACGCGCACCGACGCGTGGCAGAAGGCGAGCGGCTCGAGGCGGGCGACGACGCACTCGCTGAGGCAAGAGGCGGCGGGCTGGCACGGGGCGCAGGACTGGATGAGGGCGCCGATCCTGATGCAGATCCGGTCGGCCCTGGCACGATCAGAGGCACGGATCTCGGCGATGATCTTGCCAGCTCCATCGTGACAGCGGGAGGACGCATTGGAGCACTGTTTTCAGAAAAACTTGCACCGTTTTGAACGCCGTTTTCAGCACTATTTTCACCTGTAGCAGCAGACCCAGGTAACAGATTAGAAAAGTTAGTCAACAATATTAAGTCATCACAACTATCATTTTCCACATGATCAACTCCGGTTAGATGAGATGGGAGAAGAAGGATCTCCTTCCTGAGAAGGGCACCGGCATTGGGATGAAGTTTAGCGAATGGAAGTTGAGTTTCATCGAACACAACATCACGAGAAATATACACACGACCGGTGGACACGTCAAGACACTTGACACCTTTATGTTGTGCACTATACCCAAGAAAGACACATTGTTGAGATCGAAACATAAGTTTACGAGAGTTGTAGGGACGAAGGTTTGGCCAACAGGCACAACCGAAAACACGAAGAGTAGTATAATCGGGTGTGATATGGAGAAGACGTTCAGTGGGGGTTTCATTTGCAATAGTACGACTAGGCCACATATTGATAAGGTGAATAGCGGTGAGAAAGGCTTCGTCCCAAAATTTCAAAGGCATAGACGCAGAAGCTAGGAGAGCAAGACCTACTTCGACAATGTGGCGATGCTTCCGTTCGGCGGAACCATTTTGTTGGTGAGCGTGTGGGCAAGACACATGGTGAGAAATACCTATCTTTTGAAAAAAAGAATTTAGCTTCTCATACACCACCCCAGTCGGACTGCATGGCAATGATTTTGCTATCAAACTTCCGTTCAACAAGAGCTTGAAAGTTGTGAAACACTTGGAAAACGTCGGAACATTTCTTAAGGAGATAGATCCAAGTATATTTGCTATAATCATCAATGAAGCTCACATAGTAAGAATTTCTACCAACAGAAGTGGGTGCTGGACCCCAAACATCAAAAAAAATAAGTTGCAATGGTTTGGTAGACACACTAGTGGAAACAGGATAAGGCAACTGATGACTTTTTGCTCTTTGGCATGAATCATAAATAGTTTCTAAATTTCTCTCACCAACAACTGGGAGTTTATTTTTACTAAGAATTTGATGAACGGTAGCAAACGAGGGATGGCCTAAACGACTGTGCCACCTTTCAGCAGAAAGCTTGATGGCACCATACACTTGTTTATTGAACTGGCAATATTGAGGAAGCAACGCATAGAGCCCTTGCACACATATACCCCTATGGAGAACTCTCTTCGTGACTTGATCCTTGATCAAAAAGAAGAATGGGTGAAACTCAAGGAAGACATTATTATCAAGAGCAATACGATGAACGGAAAGAAGAGTTTTGGAAGCATTGGCTACATGCAAGATATCTTTCAGAATTAAATTTTTATGTGGTGTTTCGATAATTGATTGACCAATATGACTAATCTTCATACCTGCACCGTTTGCTGCGGTGTAAACTTGATCATGGCCACGGTATTTCTCTTGCATCGTCACCTTCTCAAGTTCTCCAGTGATATGGTTGGTTGCACCCGTGTCCATGTACCAATTTGTATCAACACCATAGGATGCATCAGCTACAGCAGCAACTTTTTTCTTCTGGGATGTGTCATCGGCATAACGCTAATCGCAATCTTTGGCAAGATGGTTAGTTTTTTTGCAAATTTGAGAACGGCTTTCATACCCCTGGAAATTGTTGCGCCCTCTGTTGTTGGTGAAGGGAGGGCGCCGAGGAGGGTAGCCGCCACCGTTGTTTCCCTGATGATGGTAGCCACCACCGCCACCACCACCGTAGTGGCCGCCGCTGCCACCACCGCCGTAGTGGCCGCTGCCGCCACCACCAACGTAGTGACCGCCGCCGCCACCAGTGTTGCTGTTGTAGCCATTAGGGTTGTTGTAGCCGCCGCCGCCACCACCAGTGCGAGAGCCGTCGCCGCCACCGCCCCTTTGCTGACCGCGGGAGCCCTTGTTGGATCCCTGGCGGCCGCGAGAAGCAAGGTTGGCGGAGGACTTGAAGTTGCCAGCGCCTGTCCCATGGAACATCTCGACCCGCTGGTCGAAATTGGCTACCATGGAGAAGAGGTTCTCGACGGTGACCGGATCAGTGCGTGCATCCAGGGCGGAGATGATGGGCTGATACTCCATATCAAGCCCCGCGATGATGAACGACACCAGCTCGTCCTCGCCGATCGGTTTGCCTGCCGCCGCAAGTTCATCAGAGAGAGCACGCATGTGCCCGAAGTAGGTCGCCGCCGGCTGGTTGCCCTTCTGGGCGTTGGTGAGGGAGGCATGAATGTTGTTGACGCGGGACAGCGAGACGGCGGAGAACATGTTGCTCAGCGCTGTCCAGATCGCATGCGATGTTTCCATCGATGCAACTTGAACCAGCACCTCCTTGGAGAGGTTTCGAAGAAGATATGCGACGATCTGTTGATCTTGGACTAACCAGGGGGCATATGCAGGATTGGGGTTCACCTGATCTTTGCCGTCCTTGTCCTTGGTGGTGATGAGCTTGGTAGGTTCTGCTATGGTTTGGTCGATGTAGCCGTACAGGCCGGCGCCCATTATCTGGGATCGCGCCTGGGCTCGCCAGAGGACGTAGTTCGTCCTGGTGAGCGGCTCGGAGACGTTGTAGTTGAGGCCGGAGGAGACCGGAGCAGCGGAGGTGGACATGGCAGCAGGATGGGTTTTGGGAGATCGATGGAGATGAGCTAGATGTGATGGAAGGGGCCTGCTCTGTATACCATGAAAGTTATGATGAAGCGTCTCAACCCTCAACAGGGAGCCCGCATGGAGTTATATTGATCTGGTGAGGAAACCTCACGTGGAGTACAAGGTAATCGGTTGAGATACAACCGAACAGATTACAGAGAGAGAGATTAGGGATAGAAGGATTTAAACAGAAACAGCCTATCCCTAACTACCTTAACTCATGACGCAAGTGGCCCTTGACGCCTACAATATCTCATGTTTAGCAAACATTACTTTATGAATGAATTTTCCTTTCCCGCAAAAAAATGCATTCTTTTTGATTGAGTTTGTACACGTTTAAAAGCAAATGTTAACACCAGGTGCAGGTGCAGTCTCAACTACGCTATCTGTTCCCTCAAAAAAAAAAACCTACACTACCTCTCTCTTTCAGGACCCGTGGGCCGTGGGCTACCTGCGTACGTACGGCCAGAGGACTCCCTGCTTGCCGAGCGAGCCGTTGTCTCAAAAAAGAAAAAAAGCCGAGCGAGCCGAGTCCGTTTCCAGCAGCGCGAGCTGGACCGAGATCTCTGGACCTCCGTCCGACTCGGCCGGGATGTGTAGCACTACATAAGGCTGGCCAAGGGAGGTCGAGCCATCAACGGCGATCATCGCACCACCAAACACAATCGAGAGGAAGAGATGCTGATGGCTCGACTCCTAGCGATGGCCCGCAGCTATGGCCAGAAATCCAAGACCAAGAAGAGGCCAGCCCAAGGAACAGTGCGCGACATGGAGAAGAGGGTCATGGAAGCGAACCGGTCAAGGCGACGCGCCCGATCAAGTTGCTTCCATAGGTTCATGGCCGCATCCGACAGGGTCGATAAGGCCGTCCAAGATTTCATCGAGCATCGCATCAAAACGTCACCGTGCTGGTCTCGCATCTCATCAGCCTGCGCACAAGCAAACTCGACGCTCGACATTATTTATGGTCTCTGTTTGCTCTTCTTGTTCGTATCAGTGTACTCGTTACTGATCTTGTAATCTGTTTCCTTCCTCGGTTTTCTACTGTATGTAAAAGGATGTAGAGATTTTACTAAACACCCCATGTATTTCATATTTATGTTGTGACGAATTTAAATATCGGCAGACTATGATGGAGAAATCTCCTTTCCATTCACTGATCGGGACGGTGCATGCTAGAAACCACACTCTTGACTTGCAGTTTTTGGGCATGACGGCAGTTGGAGTTAATTACAAGAACTATCACATTTACGGCTAGGTTTGCATAAAACCACCAAGTTGCTAATCCGTTGCAAAAACACCGTAATTTCTTCTCTAATCTTATTGCAAAAAGCATTGGTCGGGTGATTTGGTCCGTTTGTTCGCTTTCTGACAAGTGAGACCGAAGTTTAAGGAGCTGACTTGGCAAAGAATTACCATACACACCCCTGGAATCTAAAACAAAACACAATCAATCCTCCCCCTCCTATGGCCGGTTGCGCCTCTGCCCCTGCTTCGGACGATGGGAGGTCAACGACGAGCTCGCATGGATGAGGGAGGGTCGCGAGCGGAGGGTCGGACGAGGTACCAGAAAGGGCAGCGCCTTCTGCCCCACCATGGCCGTAGCCTTCCACTGCTGCTACCGCCGGCCACGCTCCGAGCCGGGACGGCGCTGTGCAGGGGCGATAACCGGAGCTCAACCTCCCGCAGCATGTCATCCGGCAGCCGCCGCCGCAACCTCCCGCCGCCTCCCGGCGTCGCGCTGCTATGGCAACCGTTGTCGCGTCCCCGGTTCCCCGACCTCCATCGACCTCATGGCTCCCACCGCAGCCGCGAGGGCGCTGCTACCGCCGCATGATTGGTGGCGCCCGTCGAGCCAGCAAGGCACCAGCTAGGTCGTGGATGAGCCTGGAGACGCGTCAGCAAGTGGATTATCGGGAGCAGTGGTGTTGCTTGGGAGCAGGGCATCGGGAACAGGGGATTAGTTCGCCGCCGACCTCTTGTCTCCTCTCCTCTCCATCAAATCAAAATCAGTTGCTTGCTTCTCCTGTGCACGGCGGCCATGCCATGCATACTCCGGCTCAAACTTCCTCCATGCCGCTACAACCAGGAACGCCCGATCGACCAAGGCGAGGCGAGCTCCCTCAAAAAATAAATGCTCTTCTTTTCCTTTGTCTCTATCCCCCGCCATGTTCGTCTTTGTCTTCGTCTTCGTCCCATAGATAAAACTCTTCTCTCCAACTTCCCACATCTACTCTTCTTCGACGGACGGACGGACGGGTGTGCTCTCTCCTCTCCTCTTCCATGTTCGGGGGCGACCATGGTGCTCCGCGCCGGCCATGCTCCGTCTCAGGACGCCGGCACGAGCCGCTAGGGCGGATAACAGACCACACGGCCAGCATGAGCCTACCTACTACAAGATCAAGTGAAGCCGGACCCCAAGTACAAACCAAACTATACTAAAATCGTCCCTCGTCCTCTACCGTTGGTCTATGCCACAAGAACCAAATTAAGGATAGAAGAAGAACAAGCAGACTGGCTTAGATACACGTACCTCCTCACAGTCACAGCACAGGGGCCTCTTGTCGTCGCCCGGCATCCCAAGTCCTAAGTCGCACGCGCATCCCGCACGCGGATGGATGATGGTCTCTTGTATATAGAGAGACTGATGGCGACATATGGTAGAGAGAACAAGGAGGGGTGGAGCCGTGTGATCCATGGCTAGAGACAAGGCCCGTGCATAAAAATCATGCATGCCTCCAAATTAACTCTCACACCAGCCAGCTGTCTCACGCCTCCAAATTAACTCTCACGCCAGCCAGCTATCTCACGCCTCCAAATTAGCTCTCACGCCAGCAAGTTGTCTCACTCAATGCTTTGTTTTGCTGCATGCATGCAGCCACAGAAAGGACAATGGTACTGAACAAGCCAAGAACCAAGATTTAAATGCTATGTGCACGGATCGAAACAACCCAAACGCTTCAATTGGGTGAGCCTCGAGACATGACTACCAAAAATCTGAAGATTTTGAATTGAGCCATCTGAACTGGAAAGGATGCAGTAGATATGCTTGTCATTCTGGTGCCAATTAAGTTGGTAATTACATTAGAATTGCTAGCTTTTTCAATGGCATGTATGGAAAATGTTGTGCCGAGTTCAAGTTCCTCTGCTTCCAGATAGACAAGGTGGCTTGCTCTCAATTGTTCTAGAGTGGGATTGATGTTCAAGCCTTGTTTGATGTTGATGGGCATGGGCAGTATCTTTACTCTTACTTTCATAAGAATCACAAGCAAGTGTGTATGCTAGCTAGATTTTACAACATATAGCATATATATTCTCATGAGAACGAGCATATATTCTCATGAATTAATCAACATCATCTAGCAGCAAGCAAACAATAAAAACTCGGAGCATCCACAAGAAAATGAAAATAATATGGAGTTGTGTTTCATAATCATCACAACTATGATGATAAGAGCATTCACTGGCAAGGATGGATATAATAGAAATGAGAGTGCATAATTAATTCTATATATTGAAGCACATCCTGTAGAGTATGACACCCCATTATATTACATAGACCAAAGAACACCTGCGTTGGCAACTTGTTACAACAACTTGAAAACTTGTCCATCCTTCAAACATAACAAATGATGCCACGTTCATTCTGAATTCCCAAGTGCACCTCTCCTATACTATAGTGGCCCGCACAGAAGCAAGACCTTCATTGTGCTGCTTTTCAAACAGACATTGCTAGAATACAAAACAAAAACCTGGGACGAGTAGCTCTCACCGCCACAATTGATCCACGCACCGGAACAAACATCACCCCAATATCCAACAGCAACTCAAAACAACAAGCTCGGATATACTGCCCATACACTGGAAAACATACAAAGAAACCCACCCCAATACTTCCGCGCCACCCTCCTCCACAATATAGAAAGCGACCTTCCACGTGCCCGCGGGTCCACCATCTCCAGCATAGATCTCTTTAACATCCTCATCTTCGAGTCAGGCAGGCTCCCTGGGCAGAGACAGAGAGAGAGAACAAGATTAGTTCCCAGTCAATTTCTGGAAAAAAATTGAAAGACAGCAAGAAGAGAGCACATCCTTCTGGCAACTACATACATATATGGGCATCCTAAATTGGATGTTCATCATAACAACTCATTCTCCAACTTGAAGTAGGCTAGCGTTTCATTGAACATAAAACAATCTGCATCTACATGCATAATCCGAATCTAATGACTGATAAAAGCAGCAATTTAAGATGTTCACAAGCCAAAAACATGAATAGCAAAACAGAGAAACTTTTAGAATCTTGTTATCTAAGGAACCACATTAAACACCATGTTCACAAACAATCATAATAGTGACCAAACCAGAATTAAGCACCATCTTCAGGAAGAGAACATCCCTTGCCATCAAAGGAACCACATTGCACACAACATATGCACACGCCTTGTTAAAAGGACGACCAAATATCAAATATAATCTACTACCTCCGTCCGGGATTATACGTCCGGCCGCTCTACCTACAGAGATGAGACGGGGGGTCAGACCTTGGCGAGCTCCATGGAACAGTGCTCCATGAAGAGACGCGCGTGAGGAAACTGCACACCCGGAAGCGGCCGCGACCAAATCGAAATGAACAGATTGGGAGTGAGAGACCGGAAGGAGAACCGAGTCAGGTTTCTCTAGCAACACGTACAAGACAATACAAGACAAATGATCCTAACAAAAACAGTTCTTTTTCTCATTACATTCAGCAAGGCAATGATGTACTCCCTTCGTCCCATAATGTAAGATGTTTTTTGGCACTACACTAGTATCAAAAAACGTCTTACATTACGGGACGGAGGAAGTAGGAAATACACAATCAAACCATCAACTTTATCTATACACACAGATCATACAAATCATAAAAGTTTAAACTTTAATGGCAACAGATTGACTCTTACGACGTTAAACTATCTTAAAAGTAGATGTGAAATCTCTAAACCATCTTAATGTGGCCAGGTTCAGAGCAGGCTAGTATTAGCTTATACCAAACTTGTGCAAAAGTAACAAAAAAAGTTGGTTCCAATTTATTCCATATCCCTTTTGCTTTCTCTCGAGTGAGTTACTGATCATGATCGATACCTAGAGGACTGACCTCCCTCCCAGGACATGCCAGCCACCGAATTAATCTAGAATGGACCACATGGACAAAAAGTATGCTGCACCAGGACTCCCAAATTTCGTGGAACCATACTAACCAAGAGAGCATTATTGAGCCGTTTTGCTGCTGCTTGACAATCCCTCAGTTTTTCTTCTGCTTGCTGTTCAAATGGTTGACTTGACAAGTAATGAATAATGCTGATTGTGGCAGGTAAACACAAAACAAATGTACGATAACTGTTAAGAATAAAAAATACCACGATCTCCTACTTTAGATTTCAAAGATAAGTGAAGAACTGCGCAGATACACCCCTGAAAACTCAGGCGCAAAATTGTGTAGTCTCTCAGTTCTTGCTATCAATATGTTATTACAGTTAGAAATTAGATCTTCAATCCTATTAGACAGGCCTAAAGCATATATAGCATTATAAGCAATCATCAAAGGATCACCGACATGACACCACCAGAAACAACTATGACAAGGCAAGTAGGCACAAACAACCATTTTCACTAACAACACCATGTTTCCTTCCAGCCAAGGATAATCAACTCATAAGTTAGAACTCAAAAATTGAGGTCTAGGGCCCAGATTTGGTCGAATTTAACCAAGTCTGATTAATACGCAGTACTACAAGAGACCAATTTCATTGAAAAGAAAGATCATCACAACCACATAATTGTGGTGGGCAGAAAACCACTACCAAGACCCGAACACTAAATAATTGGCACGGCAGCCGCCGACGGCTCGATGAATGGCATAAAACAGTAAAAGTTGATAATTTTTATTGTTTCGTTACTTATTCATCAAAAAGAGCCACACCTATTTACATATCTTTCAGGTACACAGAAATGTATATGGCATTTATTCATTTCAAGTGGGCACACAAATCATGAGAGGGAGCACATGAGGTACCAGCGGCTTACCTATGTTAGGCCGGTAGTTTTCTCGTTCGGGATCGCTCCGCCCTCTGGAAAGATTAAAACTTCCAGCAATGGAGGTTGCAAGTCAATGATCTCGGTAACCCCTCCAGTTCTTCCAGCACCATTGTCACCATTAAGTCAGGTCCCTGGGTGGACAAGAACAAGATTAATGACGATAGGAAGCAACCCACATGGGACAATTTATGCCAAGCAACGTTAATTTCACTGGCTATTTCAAGTTTGAACAACAGCAAGAGCTATGGGCACGAACATAGCTAATGAACAGGCATACACGTACTGCTACAGACAAGAGATCTTTCAGTAATCGGAACCGTTACTCGAGAAACAAAGTTCCTTCTCCAGGCGCTACCTTGCTTCAAGGTGGAGAAAATCCTTTGCAAAATAAACAGGTAGCGCATGAACTATGACAGTTTGGTCGTAAGGTGCCGTGTGGTGGTGTTTTGCTGCGTTCAGTCCCAACATGTGTGTTGGCTTCTCTCAGAAAAAGAAGAAAACATGTGTGTTGACTGAGGTTCTGCTTGAGCATAATCAAGCATACGTTTAAAAATGATACTCTCTCCATCCCATAATCAAGCACACCGGAACAAACATCACCCCAATATCCAGCAGCAGCTCAAAATAACAAGCTCTGATATACAACCTTTCTAAGGATTTAAATCCTCCAGAACTCTCATGAAAATACTTTGAATCAAAGAAGCCCATACGAATAAGTCAACATAACCCTATGGGGTTTCACGAATCAGGCTATTTACCCCCAGAGCTCTAAAACTGGGCATTTAACCACTGATCTCTCCCAAACCATGTGAGTGACCCCAAAATCCCAATTAGACTTATTTTCCCTGGTGGTTTTTTTGCATTATCTATGGAGTGGCACACGACAATGCATCTTGCAAACAAAGTGTCCAAAAAATGTATTGCCACAGTACACTAACAGGAGACTAGGAAATGCATGACATGATTTCTTCTCCTGCTGCAACTTGCTACCACGGATGTTGTCCCTTTTGCAACCGAACAGAAAGAGGAGATGGGAGAGGACCTTCCATGGCGTCGGGATCGGAAGGTGACCGGGGATGGAACTCCAGGTTGAAGAAGAAGTTGACACCCGTGGTGGATCCCGCGAATGTGGAGGAGCGGATCTTGAGCTTGCTTGGGTCGTTGTTTTCATCCTGGTGGCTGGCCAGCCACTCTACCTACAGAGATGAGATGGGGTCAGACCTTGAGAAGCTCCATGGAGCAGTGCTCCATGAAGAGACGTGCTTGAGGAAACTGTACACCAAGAAGCGGCCACTGCCAAATCGAAATGAACAGAGAGGGAGAGAGAGGCCGGGAGGAGAAGACGAACCTTGACGAGCTCAACGCCTTCCATGGAACAGCTGGGGTGGGGTCACGACTCGATGGCGGGAGATAAGAAGTTCCTCCATGGTGGGAGCAGCTTGAGCCGAGGAGGGCATACCTCGGTTGGGCCGCATATACAAGTCTCTTGGGATCTAACGAAGACACACTGACAGTGAGTGGATCAGCACTGATTTAGGTCTAGAATCTTCAAAAGTATGGTGAAACAATCTTGCACAAAACTGGAAATGTGAAGTAAAAAGAATAGAATACATAGAGTTGTGTTCAATAACAAATTGGAACTTCAAAAATCCCGAGACTATATAGCATATTTAATATTGCAATGTACGAGAGCACAAATATTAAGCACCTAGGTCTGGACATTTTTGTAGCAAGTGCTGGAGGGGCATATGTAGTCACTGCACATAGGATCTCAGCAACATATGCATGAACCTCAGCAGAATCCTGCTTTGCAAATTCAGAGGAGTCACGTTGACAATAAAAGCATGAACCGCAGATCCCCCAGAACAATGAGAGATATTTCAACACTGGAGAATGACTACTATTCATACATAACTTGTGAAGAAACAGAGCCACCTTCAAATTTGAGAATATGTAGCTATAGAATGGTGCAACATACAAGGACATAGCCCACGGGTTCAACATCTTACATTGGTATGGGTGTAGAACAAGAACTATACAACTACAACCGTGTGGATATAAACCATAAACTGGACAGCATACTCTAACATCTGAAGGTGAATAATGAAGCTCCAGTCAAAGCATTGCCAATTTGCTCTCAAGTAACTAAAGACCTAATAAACCATTGCCTTCAATGTCGTGAAGATGCACAAAAGAACAAGCTACAGTATCCAGTAGGATATCCAGCAAGCATTATCTTGCAAAAGCAGGTTTACATTTCAGTTTAAATAGCAACAAAAGCTAAGCTATTATCTAGTACAATCCATGAACTGCGATGTACGGACTCTAGGGAAGACATATAGCATATCTATGAGTAAAACCAAAATGGATAAAACACAACCAAAGACCAAACATCATGCTAGCTAGCACAGAACTACAAGAGATCAATTTCATTGAGAAGAAAGATCATCACAGCCACATAATTGTGGTGGACAGAATACCGCTACAAAGATCCGAACATTGTAATGAACACCTATATTTCAGCAAGAGCTATATTTCAAAATCTATGAGCAACTGCATATTAAATAACAACAAAAGCTAAGCCATTATCTAGTATAATTCATGAACTGCGCTGTACAGATTCTCAGGAAGACATATAGCATATCTGACTAAAATCAAAATGGATAAAACACGACCAAAGACCAAACTAGCTAGCACAGAACTACAGGAGACTAATTTCTTTGAAAAGAAAGATCATCACAACCACATAATTGTGGTGGACAGAAGACCACTACCAAGATCCGAACTCTAAATCATCGGCACGATAGCCGCCAACAGCTCGATGAACGGCATAAACAATAAAAGGTGATAACTTTTAGTGTTTCATTACTTGTTCATCAAAACGAGACACAACTATTTACACATCTTTCAGGTACACAGAAATGTATATGGCATTTATTCATTTCAAGTGGGGACACAGAGCATGAGAGGGAGCACATGAGGTACCAGGGGCTTACCTATGTTTATGTCGGTAGTCTTCTTGTTCAGGATCGCTCCGCCTTCTAGAAAGATCAAACTTCCAGCAATGGCGGCTGCAGGTCAATCATCTCGGTAACCCCTCAGCACCATCCTCAACATTAAGTCAGGTCCCTGGGTGGACAAGGACAAGATTAATGACCAACAATATGGTAACAGAACGATGATAGGAAGCAACCCACATGAGACAATTCATTCTCCAATCTAAGTAGGCTAGCATTTCATTTGACGAAAAACAGACTGGCTTAGATACACGTACCTCCTCACAGTCACAGCACAGGGGCCTCTTGTAGTCGGAAAATAAGTAATACAACACGAACATTTTATAAATACACAAAAATTCCGTTAAAACATTGTAAAACTTTTTGTAATAAATGATGAATAGAACAGGAACAGGAAGAAATTGAATAAACAAATAGCAGAATAGGAAACACAAAAAAACAGGAAGAAAAGGAGTGGAAAGAAGGAACAAAAAAAGATAGAAAAACAAAACAAAATTACATAGAAACACTCTTCACCTCATGCTGCCCTGAATCGAGCTGTTGCTAGTCTTGCAGTATAGCATATGCCCTCCTATCATGAAAAAGGTAGAGACCTCCTATAAAAAACTTTCGATGCCAGATGCCTTGAGCGCTCACGTCGTTAGCTTGCCTGTCGCAGCATGATACCATACCTCGACTTTACTCGCTCGCTCAATTTGCATTGGTGCCAGCTTGGTCGATCCTCACTGGTTGCTGGTTAACTTTGGCCACAACCAAGATGGAAGATCGTGGAGTAGTTCTTCTTAAATGTGCAAAAGTTCAAGCCATTCAGAACACCCTCTTAGGTTCATACAGAGAAGCAACTGCCATATTTTGTGAGAGTGTATTTTACAACCATTTGCTTAACTGATGCTGAGGACAATCACTCAGTACACAAAGCATTTTTTTCTATTTTTGTAAATACTGAATTGATACATAATTTTAGGTCCATTTGTAAAGGTAGAGTATTCCTGTTTAGGCAGTGTCAAGTATTAAGAAGCACCATTTCATATTAGCTTTTCCGTAAATTTAAATTGCCAAAAAGGTCCAGTGCTCCTTCATTGGAGTTTTGCCGTGTCTTCCTAATATAAAATACAACTTATGATCATGCAGGATTGCCTCCCTTGTCGAGAGATAAATTGCATCATGTGTTCCATGGTGCAATCAAATTGGGTACAAACAATTCTAAATCCTAGTGGTAAATTTAATAAGGCATTTGATGGGCTCCTTCCCAAATGTTACTGTTTTATCTTAATTAGCACTCTGTAATGGAGCCTAAAAACAGTACAATGGGGAGAAGCGGGCATAACCTAATATATTGTCGTTTTATGTTAATTAGTACTCTGTAATGGAGCCTAAAGAATAGTACAATAGGGAGACGCAGGCAACACTTAATATGTTGTTGTTTGATAAAAATATAACACCATAATTTCTAACTGTTGATTTTATTAGTTATGGGTATGTGTTAATTGCTACATCTAGTATGTTTTTTTTCATCTGTGTAAAACTATTGAGAATATGCGATCATGAACAAAGAATAAATTTCAACAAAAGAATCCAGCTATGTACCTTTGGATGCAAACTTAGTGCAAAATCAACTTCTTATAGTGTCGTTCCTCTCGTGGATACCTCGGGTCATCCTGGCATGTCGAAGAGCAGCAGAGGTGGAAAAGATAGGGAGGCATCCGCCCGCTCCAATCCATGTGTGCCGCCGCTAAAACGAGTTGTGAGGATCGACTTATCATCTCCATTTATGTACCACCATCACAATTCCTTAACCAGAATAAGTACATGTGAGCCGACGCAATGTAGTGAAGGAAAGATGAAATTACCTGGAATTGGTATACCAGAAGAGGTCCTCGCCTTCCTGATTTGCCAGCCCTTCCACCTGGTACGCCGACGCCGTGGTTCCCGGACGCAAACACCTCCGGGAAGCCCTAAGGGCATCTCCAGCCGTTGGCCCCCCAGGGGGAGCCTAAAATCGCCGCCTGGGGGTGAGCCGGCGCAAAAATTGGGCCTAGGGGCGAGTTGGTCCCCACGGCCCCAGGGCCGCCCCCAGGCACGTTTTAAAATAAAAGAAGTTCGGCGAAGTTCGGCTTAAACACGATAAAATTCGGCCAAACACGATAAATTTCGGCCAAACACGATAAATTTCGGCACATTTTGGCGAAGTTCGCGGATTTTCATTACATAGCACATATACATAAACTAATCTAAAGGAAAAACTGGCTGAAGTCGCCGCCGTCGCCGCCATCGTCGTCGTCGGCCTTCTCCTCCTTGACGCGAGCGCCCTTGCTGGACCCCTGCCCGGCGTCGCCATGGCGGACTGGTGGCGGCGCATCGTCGTCGTCGCTGTCGCAGATGACGACGACTCCGCCTTCGTCGCGGCCGCGTCGACGCTCCGCGAAGCGAAGCAGGGCGGTGCACTGGCGCTCCTTCGCCTTCTCCAGGTGCTCCTTCTCCATCGCTATGGAGTCCCTGCGCGCCCATTCCAGGGCCGCGTCGTCGTCGTCGAGCTCCGTCGTCACCGGCGCGGCCGGCTCCTTCTTCACCGGCGCGAGCCCCGGCTCCGTCTTCACCGACGCGAGCCCCGGCTCCGTCTTTGGCTTGACGAAGCGCGGAGGAGGAGCCGACGAGTAGGCGTGCCGGCCGCCCTCGTTGATGACGATGCCGGTGCTGCGAGTGCGCCGGCCGAGCGGTGTCTCCGCCGCGGGCTCGGCCTTGACGCCGAGCAGGGCCGGAGTGCCGGAGGAGTGCGATGAAAATCGGGAGGAGGAAGAAGAGGAGGAGGACCCGAACCTCCTTGGCGCCCATGGCCCGGCGCGTCGGTGCTGCGCCGGGGCGGCCGCCCTCGCCGGGTACGCCAACGGCGGGTCCTTGCCGCCCTCGAGGTACGTTAGCACGCCCTCGAGTGTGCGGCCGGGGACGCCCCACCACAGGTGGCGCCCCTCGCTGTTCTGCCGGCCACCAACCACCGGCACGCCGTTGATGGACGCCAAGCGCTGCTGCTGGCGGCGCTCGAAATACGCCACCCAAGCCGCGTGGTTGTCTGCGGCGTACTGGGGGAGGGAGAGTTGGGCGTCGATGAGGGAGGCGCGCACGACCTCGACTTCCTCGGCGAAGTACTTCGGCTTCGCCACGGCGTCGGGCAACGGGGGAATGGGCACTCCCCCGGCGCTGAGCCTCCACCCCGTCGGCCCGGCGCGCATGTCCGGTGGCGCCGGGATGTTCGCCTGGAACAGGAGCCAGGACTCCTGTTCACAGAGCGAACGGCGGCCGAAGCCGTTGGCCGCCGCCTCGTCTCCGTGGAAGCGTTCCGCCATGGCGACGGGCTCGGGAGAGGTAGAGAGATAGAGGGAGGGGCTGGGCGGCGGCGCTCGGGAGAGGTAGGGAGAGGGAGGAGCTGGGCGGCGGCGGGGGCGGGGCTGGTGTGGGCACAGGCGAGTGCAGGCCACCGGCTATATAGCCGCGCCGCACCCGTGTGTACGCGTGCGAGGAAGGAGAGGCGTCGGCACGCCGTCCCGTGACGCGCTTCCCGTGAGGAATCAATGGCAAGGCTGACCGGCGGCAGCCTTGCCATTGATTCCCCGCTGGAACCGAGGCCGTTGGGGGAAGACGAGGCGCCGTGTCGCTGACGCGGCGGGCCCGCGGCTGTTTCGCGCCAAAACAGTTCGCCCCGGCGCCCCCGGGCGCCCCCCAGCGCGCCGGGTTCGGCCTGGGTCCGCCGGTGCTGTTTTCGGCCCAGACCGGCGAAAATCGGGCTCCTGGGGGCGTGACTAGGCCGTTTTTTTGGCGCCGGCATGAAAAAATTGACTGGGGAGGCCTTCCTGGGGGCGCGTCTGGAGATGCCCTAAGAGCAAACAATGCAGCCTCCCAACAGTGACAGCACCAGTGATCCATGGCCGAGGCGGGGCTGCACATCGCCGTGCACTAACCTAATTAACAAAGAAAATTGATAGGCATCCAAGACCCTACCGCGGTGCTATAAACCTCTCAAAAAATGTTGCATCGTATCGTTTAAATGGCCCTTGTGTACTCATAACCTCTTTACACCATAGAGTAACATCAGAAAAACTAATATGGAAGGTTGTTCAATGGACCTCGGTCCTCGGACCCCTTACCTAGCCAACACAGTTATGCATAGGAAGGAAAAGGACCAGATCAAGTTCACTCAAGGCCGAGTAATTCAAAAATGCATAGTGCATTCAAATCAGCGAGAGGCAAACTGAATCCAATAACACCACAAACTAGTAGCCCATGATACAGGACTTGGATGAGTATCTTGAATGCAACGAAATTTGCACTTGAGTCTTCTTTTGTGGCACCCATTAACTTGGGTCATAGACGTTCTCCCAGAATTCATCCTTGTCCAGATTTGCCTCTTGCAAACCCTTCCTGCAATGGCGATCTTAACCTTGATGTTTTTGCTTGCAGATTCGAAATCCATGGTATTCGACAGCTTTGCTGTAATTAGCATCAGGCACTTGCCCACTTGGAATAGTTGAGTCTCCACTTGGTGAGAGGGGCATGAAGAAATCGAACAGCTAGGGCCTTTGACCTTGGATCTGCCATGGCGAGTCGCGTCTCACGGAATGAATCACGTGCTGACAGCCTCGAGCATCCTCCTCATTCCAGGAGGCCAAGGGGGCGAGGGAGAGCGTCTCCAGCAGCTCGTCTGGGATGTAGGGGACTCTGACCCATGCAAAAAAATGCTCTCCGGCGCTGAATCTGAACTGCAGTAGGGCGGCCGGCGGCCTCTGACGCTCTCCAGCACTGGATCTGAACTTGTGCAGTAGAGCATCGAGACGGCGAGGATTCTCTATTTGCAGCCGCAGAGGTGCGTCGGCGGCAGGGGAGCCGCCTGCGTGCATTGCGGTTCTCTACTGGAGGAGCATGGTGGTGACGGATGGGGCTGGGGCGGCGCCGGCGGTGGTGGTGAGAAGGGATGTTGCTGACTGATTCACTGAGAAAGGAAAATAGGTGCAGGGAATGTATCGAGCCGCTGGTGTCGCAAGTAGTAACAGACCATCAAAGCTGCACTGCGCCGGCCATGCTCTGGCTCAGGACGGCGACGGGGACACCAGCCGCTGGCCTGGACAACGGAGCAAACCTACTAGATCAATCAAGTGGAGACGGATTCAAGTCTAGACTAAAAAGCTCGGCAGAATGCAACAAACCTCCTCATTCACATGGAAAGCATCGCCTCCTCCTCCTCCTCCCACACACCAAATGGTAGCAAGCAAACTGACAGACTGACATTGCTATCAACCTCTCAGAAATATCATAAACACGCATAGTTAAGCTGTCCATACAACCACGTTGGCACCTTAAGATAAAATAATAGCCTCCCATATAAACCATCATCAGACTAACATCAACCTAAACTCAACAAGAGAAACCTTTTCCATGCTTTAGTACAGCAGAGAAATGGATGAATACCTTGGATCCAGAAGCTGCTCCAGAAAGGGGAAGCTACATGGTGCAGGCCATCATCATACGGAATCAGCAGCTGCCTGACAAAGCTTGTGCAACCCAGGGGAGGAACGACACCTTGGTGAGGCGGCGAATCCACAACGGTCGGTTCTGGATCCATCCACATGGCACGCCACTCGCAAGCTTCACCGGTTAGTGTTAACCACTCCTCCACACCAATGCTGGTCGTCCAAGGAGGAATCGGCAACGGCGTGCAAGGAAGAAGGTGGAGGTGGGAGGAGGTGCTTCACACTGGAAGAATTTTAGTTAGGAGACAAAAACAAAAACAATGTGCATGTTTCATAAAAAGTAATATTGGTGCTTATCATGAAATAAAATGCATGATATTACTGTATAAGACAAGTAGTGAGATGAGAAGTGTGGTGGTGACGAAGTAACTAACGGTGGTGTGTACTAGAAAGCAAATTCTTTTCCTTGTTTTTTTTTAAAACACAAGGATAATGCTAACTAGAGAGAAAGCAACACACAGAGATGGATAACAAACAGTGTGTTCATAGTTTTGCTCTGATTAGCGAACGCACCCAGTGAGCTAGGTATTTGTTTTGCTCTCTTATTGAGAGGTTTGCATCTGAATATTTGGTAGAACTATTGTTTACTGTATAAGGTAGGCATCTTTTTGTTAATGCATTTCATTAAATCACACAACAATAGAACTATTGTTTAATGTGTACTGATTAGAGGGTCCTGGTCAAATTAATCACACAACAACAAATCAAGCATAATGACAGTAAGGTACCTTCGCATTTTATGAAAATCTGAAAAAAAGAAATCACAAAATGAGGATACACATTATGAGACACTAATGGACAATAGATCGCCTCATTTTCTCTGTAGAACTTGTAAATCTCTTCGACGTGCTCAGTTGCGTCCAGGAGATTCCCCGAGATGGTGCTGTCGATATCCATGAGGATGCACATTATGAGCCACCAATGGACAATAGATCACCTAATTTTCTCTGTATTACTTGTAAATCTCTTCGATGTGCTCAATTCCGTCCAGGAGATTCCCCGAGTCGGTGTTGTGGATGTCCCTGAGGGATACATCCTCTACATTATCCTCGTGCTCGGTCTTATCCTGCAGTACCAAATATAGCCGTAAGCTGGAGCCATCCCCTACTGATAAACTAAATAGTGCTAATCATCACAGAGCATATATACATATATATCTATAGATCTCAGAACAGGAAAAAGGAGGACATGCCAAAGAGAAATCGCAACAACACCATACTTTCTGAATCGAAGGAGCTGGACATGATCTGAATGATATATATGTTCATGAATCATTCTTGAATCTAAGGAGGACACGAACTGAATCTAATCTAGTCGGGCCATCACCCAACTCTGACAGACAAACTGTTCTGCAGGTCAGCTTCAACGACACCTTTCCCATTATTGCCATCGGCAAAACAAACCAAAGCTTTCTTTGTGGCCAACTTACTTTCCTCCATTATAATTACCACAGCGACAAGTCACAAAGTTGCAGCTCTGTTTTGCACATAAACAAAGCACAAGAGCCTCCTAGAAATACCCAATGTAAACGGATATAGCTTTATTTGCTAACATTTGTGCATCAAGAACGACTGTGTTGTCTGGTCAAAACATGTGAAGTTTTTCAGTCATTCAGTTAACGCGTGTACAGTGCTAAGATTGCAGCTAAACGGAACCTATGAACCAAGACGGAAGCGATGCACATGCAGCATGCAAGTAGAAATTCCAGAAAACTGGAGAGCACGGTGTTCTTCATGATTCAAGAATAGGAAACTTGGAAGGACAGATATCTAACAGTGTTTTAGTTTTATCAATAAAAATGTAAGATTTACCTTAGGAAAGGTGCACATAAGCAATGAAATGTTTGCATGCATAGTGGTTTGTCTTGAGAACAATGTTCATTTCATAGTCGGACAACAGGTCCAAGATGAACGTGGTATGGCTCCAACTTCCAAGTATTGATTGCTTCAAAGGATTAAACTGGCAAAACATCTAATAATTAGGAACAGAGGGTGCATCATTTTTCTTAGGGGATCTTGATTCACAGGATTTCCAAAACAAAATGAATAGAAAAAACTTATCCGAATTCTACATGATTTGGTTTATTTAACTGCTTCACATGAAAAGCAAATGATTTTTAGCAAGTTTGATGGATGCAAATGTTCCAGTGAAGCATAGTACAAAAGTATCCATATGAAAAATTCTTATAAGATTCAAACAATCAGCATAGGAAGGACATTTTAAGGATTTAAATCCTCCAGGACACTCATGAAAATACTTTGAATTAAAGTTGGCCTGAGGAATAAGTCAACATAACCCTCTGGGGTTACGCGAATCAGCCTGTTTACCCCGAGAGCTCTAAAACTGGGCATTTAACCACTGATCTCTCCCAAACAATGTGAGTGACCCGCAAATCCTGATTAGAGTTATTGTTGCTGGGGGTTTTGGTGACATTATCGATAGAGTGGCACACGAGCATGCATCTTGCAAACAAAAACAAAGTGTTCAAAAACAAATGTGTTGCCACTGTACAGGAACAAGCCTAGGAGACTGCAGGATGTGATTCCTTCTCCTGCTGCAACTTGCTACCACAAAGGATGTCCCTTTGGGGAACCCAACAGAGAGAGGAGATGTGCGAGAGATGGGAGGGGACCTTCCATGACATCAAGGTCGGAGCAGCAATGTGGACGGTGACTGTGGGGATGGAGCTCCAGGTTGAAGAAGAAGCCGACGCCCGTGGCAGATCCCACGAATGTGCAGAAGGAGCAGACCTCGAGTTTACATAGGTCGCTGGCTGGCCACTCTATCTAAAGAGATGAGACGGGGTCAGACCTTGACGAGCTCCATGGAGCAGTGCTCCATAAAGATGCGTGCGTGAGGAAACTGCACAACAGGGAAATGTTCCTGTAAAACATAGTACAAAAGTATCCGTAGATTCAAACAATCGGCATAGGAGGAACTTTCTAAGGATTTAAATCCTTCAAAACTCTCATGAAAACACTTATAATTAATGAGGCCCTTATATTAGGAATAAGTGAAGATAACCCTCTGGGGTTTCACGGATCAGCCGAGAGCTCTAAAACTGGGCATTTAACCATTGATTAGACTTGTTTTTGTTGGGGGTTTTGATGACATTATCTATGGAGTGGTACACGAGCATGCATCTTGATTCTTGCAGCAAAGTGTTCAAAAAAAAGTGTGTTCCCGCTGTGAAGTAGCAAGCCTAGGAGACTGACTAGGAAATGCAGGACGTGATTTCTTCTCCTGATGATACCAACTTGCTACCACAAATGTCGTCCCTTTTGCAACTGAACAGAGAGAGGAGATGGGAGGGGACCTTCCATAGTGTCGGGGTGACTGTGGGGATGGAGCTCCCGGTTGAAGAAGAAGCTGACAGCATGGCATGGCGGATCCCGCGAATTTGCAGAAGGGGCAGGCCTCGAGCTTGCTTGGGTTGCCGGCGTCGTCTCGGTCACTAGCTACCTACAGAGATGAGACGGGGGTCAGACCTTAACGAGCTCCATGCTGGAGAGGCGCGCGTGAGGAAACTGCACATCAGAGAGCGACCGCGGCAAAATTGAAATGAAGAGAGACTGGGAGGAGAAGACGAACCTCGACGAGCTCCAGGCCTTCCTTCCATGGAGCGGCGGCTCCATGGCCGGCGGGATAGAAGAAGGCCCTCCATTTCCATGGTGGGAGTAGCTCGACCCGAGGAGGCGGGCTCCATGGCGGGAGAGAAGAAGGCGATTGAGCTCCAAGTCGAGGAAGAAGCTGACGCTCATGGCGAATCTGGCCGCCGCCTGACCTGGCCCGCTCGGTCGATTTCCCTCCCTCTTGCCTTCTCATCTGATGAGGGTAGGGGATGGGAGGGGAGAGGATGGGGGCGACGGCTGTAGGGGGCATGGCCGGCGGCGAGGTCTGCGGGAGGGAGACGGAGGGGCGGCGGCGATGTGGGTGGGGAGGGGATGGGGACGCATTGGTTGCTGGACTCACGCAACAATTGCTCGCTGCTCCCACGGATTGAGTCCCTTTAGTCGATCTCAACCGTCCGATGTCTGTCTTGTCTTGTCTTGTTGCTTTGTGATTGGTCAGCGGACATCTCTCGCGGATCAGTCTCCTCTTTACTCGATCTCATTCGTCCGTTTATATCCGACGGGCTGATTTGATTTGAGCCTCTCCAAGAAATTCTTTTGCTGCTCGTTGATTGGTCAATCGTCATCTCTCACGGATTGATCCCCTCTCGAGTCGATCCCAACCGCCCACCCATATCCGACCTGCGTGCAGTCCGCATCCCCCGGGTTTCTTTTCTAAATAAATGAACCAGTTATAAAATTAAAAATTATTACTAATACAAAAACATGTTTAAAGCAAGTGTATGGACTCGAAAAATATCTCATTAGCCATGGATCGATGTTAACATCAAGTCATGGGATTTTAAGGCTATACTATGTCATAATTTCCTTAGCCATTGACATTCACATAAAATCACTGGATTTTAGATAATGCCGGCTTTACTCAAAATGATCATATCAAAATCTTGGGAGCCATTTATTTCATTTGAAATTTTATAATAGTCTACATGATGGAGCTTTATAAAACCCATGAGTCTCGGGCTGGCTTCTACTCTGGCTCGTCTTCTCGATGCTAGCCTTGGTAAAAAGTATTTCGAATACATGTGATAATTAATTGTATTTATCTTTCTACCGATTAGAAGAAGGGTTAAAACTATTCAATTCCTACAAAAATATGCTAAAGACTAGTGAGGCCCACTTTTCACTAAAGTTCAACCGACTAAATTATCGAGGATGGTCCGGTTAGTTGATTACTAGTCCCATAAATAGAAATGTGTTGTTAGTAATTAGATTGATAGATGCACTTACCTAGCTTCGAGTGAAGGGAGTGCACGTCACACAAAATCATAGGATTTTGTATAGAGGTTGGCTTTACTCAAAATGATTAACACTTGGGAGCCATTTTTTGCTCGGGGCCGTTTTTGAAATTTTAAACTAATAGTTTTGCGCGATGACTTTTTTATAAAACCCTTGAGTCCCTCTGACGGGATTTTAGGGCATCTTCAACATGAACCTTCGGAACGCCCGTATACGTCCGCACATCACTGTACATATGCAATTTGCTGTCCAACATGGTACACGCCGGTCCGTAGACTGGTTTGGACATATGCAATTTGCTGTCCAACATGGTACACGTCGGTCCGTAGACTGGTTTGGACATCTGTTTTCCCGCAAACCGGACGCAAACCAGGGGGCTTTGCGGGCGTCCGGACAGCTGCCATGTACGTACCTGCCACCCATATCCGACCTCATGCGTGCAGACCGCATCCCCCGGGTTTCTTTTCTAAATAAATGAACCAATTATAAAATTAAAAATTATTACTAATACAAAAACATGTTTAAAGCAAGTGTATGGACTCGAAAAATATCTCGTTAGCCATGGATCGACGTTAACATCAAGTCACGGAATTTTAAGGCTATACTATGTCATGATTTCCTTAGCCATTGACATTCACATAAAATCACTGGATTTTGGATAAATGCCGGCTTTACTCAAAATGATCATATCAAACGCTTGGGAGCCATTTATTACATTTGAAAATTTATAATAGTTCACATGATGGAGTTTTTTATAAAACCCATGAGTCCCGGGCTGGCTTCTACTCTGGCTCGTCTTCTCGATGCTAGCCTTGGTAAAAAAGTAATTCGAATACATGTGAACTATTTAATTAATTGTATTTATCTTTCTTCCGATTAGAAGAAGGGTTAAAACTATTTAATTCCAACAAAATATGCTAAAGACTAGTGAGGCCGGCCCACTTTTCACTAAAGTTCAACCGACTGAATTATCAAGGGTAGTCGGGTTAGTTGATTACTAGTCCCATAAAGAAAAATGTGTTGTTAGTAATTAGATTGAGAGATGTATTTACCTAGCTTCGAGTGAAGGGAGTGCACGTCACATAAAATCATAGGATTTTGTATACAGGTTGGCTTTACTCCAAATGATTAACACTTGGGAGCCTTTTTTGCTTGGGGCGGTTTTTCAAATTTTATACTACTACCTCCGTCACGGTTTAGAAGGCGCGTTTGGAAATTCTCTGGGACCTAGGTGATTATCTATTGGTTATGAAATGGGCTAAAAAATAGCATTCACACTATGCATGCATATAAAAATAGTATATCGGAGTACTAATTAGCTACTAGATAGAAATGAATGCAATGCGCCCTAAACCTTGTCTATTGTGGAAACGCACGCAAATTTAACTGTGCCTTCTAAACCGTGACGGAGGGAGTAATAGTTTTGCGCGATGAAGTTTTTATAAAACCCATGAGTCCCTCGGACGGGCTTTTAGGACATCATCAACGTGGACCCTCAGAACACTCGTACACATCCGAACATCACTCTACATATGCAATTTGCTGTCCAACATGATACACATTGGTCCACGGACTGGTTCGGACATCTGTTTTCCCGCAAACCGGACGCAAACCAGGGGGCTTTGCGGGCGTCCGGAAAGCTGCCATGTAAGCACCCGCCACCCCGGTCCCATCAAAAACCTCTCCCGCGCGCCAGACCCTTTCCCATCTGAAGCTGTTGTCACACATTCATGCTGGTCGACAACGCCAACACCGCATTCATGATGGCCCAGAGCGGACGCGATCTCTCACTGGAGGCAGAATTGAAGTGGCGTGCTGACCGAGAGCGTTGCCGGGTCTTCGTGCCTGTTCCAATGTCGGAGACGCTTGACCCTACGGGACTGGACGATTGTTTACTGCATTCAAACTGGCTCCCGTTCGTCTGCATGTCAGCATTAAATAGGCGCGGCAGCCGAGAAACCCACTACAGCAGCCTCATTGACACAACCCGACGCTTGGCCTGGATGGCAACCACTATTTAACCACTTCCTGCTCGCCCAGCATGACCCACACCGCACCACGTCCGCCATGATCGCCAACTCTAGAGCTATGTGGGAGAATCTCTTGACGGATCAGAAACATGAGTTAGGCGCCCTAGCGGCCACCTGGCAGACCCGCCGTGCGTGATGGGTATAGGTCGGCTTCCTAGCTGGCTTGCCGGAGGTGGACGAGGACGGCACGACGAAGGAGGAGGCGTAAGGCGAGGAGCTGGTGATCTGGCAGTGACAGGAGAACCGAAGCTACATCCGACTCCTCGACGATCACCTGCTCACTGAGAGGCAAATCGTCGGCGATCAGGCGAACAATGATGTTGTCGTGGCCATGGTTGCCAAGGATCTAGGTTTCCTGGATGAGCAATGGGCAATGTACCAGTCCGCCGTGAGCGATGGAGGTTGCGCATGCTGCTTGCTAAGAGAGACCCTCCCATTGATTGATAGTGCCTTTAATCGATGTCAGATGGACTGTTGTTGGGTGTACTCTTTTCGTCTTAAAATAAGTGTCGTTGACTTAGTATAACTGTTGCCACTTATTTTGAGACGGAGAGAATATATTCTTAGTTGTGCACCACTGCGTAGCATGCAACTCCCATGCATGAGACGCATGCAAGTGAGACGCGTATTTACGTCCTCACTGTACGTCGCAGGCAGAGCCTAGGTCCACCACTGCCACCGCTGCACGGGCTCGCCGTGGTCTTCAACGGGGACAACACGCACGCCTATGCGTCTTTGATGACAGCGTCGTGCTCGTCCGCAGGGATGGCGGACGGTCGTGGACCTCGCCTACGGCGGCTTGGCGCCCATGACGAGACGATGCGGGTGCGGCCGAAAGAGGTACGACCACCCCTCGATATGCTTCAAGAGCGCCGGCGTCCTGAGCCAGAGCATGGCCGGCGTGGAGCACCTTCGGCCCCCAACATTGTGCATGCACTTGGAAGACGAGAGAGCACAGGAGCTCGTCCATGCCTGGTGCCGGAAAGAGTAGATGTGGGAAGTTGGAGAAAAGATGAAAGACACGAGCTTTAATTTTATTGGACGAAGACGAAGATGGTGGGGGAGAAGAGAGATGATAGAGCGCGCGCGCAAAGAATAAACCATGGAGGCGGCATCAAATTGGAGCGCGCCGGAATTGTGGAAGAAGGCTCGCTAGCTCGATCATGTGGGTGTATTCTTAGTTTTGTCTCTTGAGGCTCTTGTTGTGAGGTGTGCAAAGAAAAAGAGCAATTTTGAGGGAGCTCAGGTCGTCGGGCGTTCTTGTTCGTCCACGATCGAGGACGTGGTTTGAGCGGCATGCTCAGTGCCCACGAAGGACGTATGGCCGCCGTCCGTACTCATTAGCTACTCCCTCCGTTCCTAACCTTTTGTTTTCTTAGATTTCAAATGAACTATCACATACAGGTGTATATAGATATATTTTAGAGTGTAGATTCACTCATTTCGCTCCGTACGTTGTTACTTGTTGAAATCTCTAGAAAACAAATATTTAGGAACGTAGGAAGTATTAATCATGCATGGCTCAGGAGAAGCATTAATATTGATGCGGTCGCGCAGCTAGGGAGAGTTGACGGCGACGGTGGTGCTTTTGGGAGAAGCCGATGGGGAGGAGGAGAAAGGCAACGATGCCAAGAAGATGTGTTCCGGCCGGCAAGCCGCCGGCGACCCAACTGATTTGTAGCTACGTAGCTAGCTACTCCAAAGGAGTCCGGGGCGAACTAAGCCATGGCCGCTGCCACAATCAGGGAAGAATGTGGGCGGATGTACTCCTCGATCTGATCTCGTTGTGTTCCAAGAGAGAAATGAAGAAGAAGAGAAGTCATCTTCTTCGAGAGAGAGGTTGTCGGATATGCTGCGCGTGCGTGCGTGGCACCAATTCATGTCGCTTTTCTTGAAAAAAAAGGAACCACGCATGAATCAATGAGAGAGAGGGGGCATACAAGAAAAAAAATCCGCCATCGATATGTTTACGAGAAGTGTACCAAAGCAGAAGTGTAATCATGTTTCAACTTCATCAAAATATGTTGCAACCGAGTTCCGCAACAACATGCGGGGCATCATACACTTTATACAAATAATGATCGAACGCCATAGATTTGTATGAGAAGTAAGTGCGGAGGAAAAGAATATCAGTTACATTAGTTATTAGAGAGACTATAGGTTGCAAACCAAAAATCTTGTATACGTGTTCCAGAAAAATAAGAATGAAATAGAACGCCATAGTGCATGTTCACAATCTATCTTTCTCTTTTCTAGCTATCTAAAAAGGATACATGTTTTTTTAGGTCTTAGGTGATATGATGACATGCATGAATCTTTTGAGATCGATGTGTATATAGCATGATCTTCTCATTGGATCGTGTGTGTGTGTGCATTCTTAGTTGTGTACGTACGTAGTATGCAACTCCCAAGCATGCAATGCATGCATGTACGAGACGTGTATTTGCATGCAATGCATGCACGTCACAGGCATAACCAAGCTCCACCCCTGCCACTGATGCATAGGCTCGCCGTGGGGACGAAGCGCATGTGTAGGCATCTTTGACGGCGCCGTGCACACTGGCAGGGACGACCGCCACTCGTGGACCTCGCCTATGGCTTGCGTTGGCGCCCATGGTGCTCGAGACGGCACGATGTGGGTGTGGCCGAAATTGGGCAGGAGATATTAGGCAGGAAACACGTGATGCAAGAAATTATACAGGGAAATTTCTAGCGGCACATGGCATGTGGGGAACACAAGCGAGAAATTGGGCGGAAAATAACGAGAAAGTTATTTGTGTTGAGAAGCACATATCGTGCAGGATATACATGACGCAAGGAATCGAGCACAGAACACACAAACATGAAAGGTATAGAAATCAATCTAGTTGATCGCTTCATGTGTCACCACACTATGATATTATTGCATATGAAATAAATAGATTGCAAATTGAATAATTCATAGATGTGAGTTTTAAAATTTCAAAAATATTCATCAGGTTAATTGATATAATTATGTACTAGAACATGCTTGGCTAAGTAAAGAGAACTCAATCAAATCCATAACCATGTAAATGAGCTCTTTTTGTTGTTTGGTGCTTCACTAATTCGGGTTAAGGTTTCAGCCCGACGGTAGGCGCGTGTCCAGCGGCACCACAATGCTGAAACGGACGAGCTTCCCCGCCCGCTGGATGGTGAGGTTGCGCGGCCATTGTCCCGACGAAGTTGCGCGGCGTCGTTGTTGTTGCGCCACTTCGCCATGTATAGGTGGATGTCTAGGACTAGGGCTCGGTGGCGGCGGTTGCGTGTGTGGAGGCCAAAGTGATGATGAAGAGGGGTGACCGGCGTAATGCCACAATTAATTAATGACGGCGGCCAGGGAATCACCCCGTCTCGCAGGTGACGCGTGTGGGAAACCACGTGCGGTCAGACATGCGAGGGGGCGTATGTAGGGTACATCCACGCGACACATACGGGTGAGGGCGACGTGGAGTCGCCGTGTGGCAAGCTGGAGCTATAGCTAGGTAGAAGCTCGAGTCCTACTGCAAGCAAGCAAGCTAGTTAGCTAGCTAGAGGTGTCCGGCGGCGAGGGTTGGGGTGCACACGAGGCAACGGTGTGCACTCCTCCGGCTCCTTTGCACGCATTCTGGGCCTAGGCCGGCCGCCGTGGCTGGTACGTACGTACGTCTGTGTGTGGGATGGAGAAGGAGAAAGATGCATGTGCCCTTTTTGCAAGTGATGATTGATCTCTTGATTAAAGCAGAAGAAGAAGAAGAAGAAGAAGAAGGATGATAAAGAAAACGAAAAAGAGACCGTCAAGGATCGAGCGATGCGTGTGTGCATGTGTATGCTGCACGCAGGAAAGTGCGTACGTACATACTCTCTTGTTTCGGAAAAGCTTGTGTCTCAAATAAATGTATCTAGCACCAAGTTAGTGCTAGATACATTCATTTGAATAACGATCCTAAGGCAAGCTTTTTTTGGATGGAGTGAATACCTACTAGGATGGAGTTAGCTCCATATATAGACCGTGGCTCCAGCTAGAAGCTGGATGAGGTCCGATCGAGGAGGGCGTGAAGGTGCAGGCGGGCGGCTACTCGATTAGTAACGCGGCCCACTCCCACTTGTGTTATATAGTTAGCCTCGAAAGTTGCAAGCTTAATTTCATGGAAGAACAAGAGTGCATATATATTTTGGTCCCGTTCCTTCCGTCTGGGAACATTGCATGTAGCAACGGTTGGGTGGCAATCGATCATGACGTAAGTTTGAAACCTTTCTTTCTTTCACGTAGGGCCGGCAGTAGATGATCGATCTGGTTCGTATTTGTAATCAAGTGCCGGTGAAGGTGCTAGAGCCTACGGAGCGCCGCTGATGGCTGTAGGCGAGAGCGCATGCAGGGTTGCTCTCGCCGCAGGGTAGCTAGGGTTGCCGCCGATTCCCTGCTCCGGCGTGGTCCGTCGGTCGGTCGGTCTTTGTGTGCATGGAGAAAAGATTTGGCCTTTATATATGCTTGCTTGGTTGAAGTGTAAAAATGTCTTGTGTTTTTTTTTCTGTTTTGGATTATGTTTTCTCATCTACTTGTATTCTCTATTATCTAGATGAAAAGCTTCATAACTCAATTGCATCATTTCATATATGAAAGAACTCCTCTATGTCGGAGAAGGGTCAGAATCGATTGGTTATGTCATCGGTGTGGGATCTTTGGGGGAACACTCCAATCCAATATATGAGTAGTAATGTGGCGAAGATAATTGGACTTTAGTTTCATTTTGATTGATTTGATTTGGAGGAGTGCAGAGAAGAAGGTAGCTAGCTAGAAGAGGAGCCCAGAGAAGAAGAATTGATGCATAATAACTTGGCTCCGGCGTGCAAATCTCGGTTGTGTACGCCCGAGCCACTGACTAGGCGCCGCCAACATGGCGTGGTCCCGCCGTCGGGATGGCAAAGAGAGGAAGTGTGGCCAGTTTTTTTTAAAAAAACCTCTCGAATTTTTTTCTCATAAAAAACCTTATTGACGTTGGAAAGGTGGCATTTCAATTCTTTTACGACTCTATTGCCAGTGGGTCCCGTGTGTACATACTAAAATTAACAAGAAAAAAGGAGGCTTGGCGTCTCGAGCGCGTGACTCTTAGGTCACAGTTGGTCCTGGCCACTATACCATTCACCTATTAACAACTTCACATGCATAGCTTTTCTTTTTTTTTGCGAAACACTTCAACATGGATAGTTGGGTTAATGTAGTCGAATAGAGGCGCTTGTGGGGCTGAAATGGGCTGTCATCAGTGCGGCCCATTTCCTCCTCTTTGTTTTATTTAGATATTTGTAGGTATGTAAATTCTAATCTCATTAATAAAAATAATTTTTAAATTTTCGTAAAGTATAAACATTATTATACATAGAAACAAAATAAATTACTTTTCTAAACTGTTCACATATAATTTTAAAAATATACATATATATGTAAAATTATATTTGTAAAATTATATAAATATTTGTACAATAAGAAATAAATATTTTTAACACTACAATTCATAAATGTTATTTTAATTCTACAAACATTTCAATAATCATACGCATATTTTTATAATTCAATGTTTGTATAATTAAAAAAATATGTAGTTTAAGATTTAAAATGTTAATACGAATATTGGGTCATGCTAATATTTAAATTAGATAGTTGTTTTGAATATAAGTCACAAGTGAATATTCATAAATATTTAGCAAATGTTTATATTCATCAGTTTGAATAATTTAAATATAGCTGGAACTCTATACTTTTTATATTCATTAAACATTTTAAGTGCCTGCATTTACTAAACAATTTATATAATACATGTCTGTTTAAAAACTTTGATGTACTAATCATCGTTTGTATGCATAATATTTATCACACATAAATGTTTTGAACATTATTTTTGTTACTTATGTTTGACAATTATTTCAAAAAGAACTAGCTTTATGTAACTAAAGAGATAGATGGGGGAGAGGAAGATCTTCAGGAGAGGAGGAGAGAATCTGTAGGAGAGGAAAAAGAGGAAGGTGGCACTCCTAAGGAAGCAACCGGCCCTGGGGCTGCCGGTCAACTGACGGGCGCGTTTGATGACGCCCGTCAGGAGCCATGAAAATGCTCAGTTGGAACTGTTGAGGGCTGGGACAACCTCGTATGGTTCAGGAGCTTGTGTGTCTGACTAAGACGCATCGTCCCAATGTTATCTTTCTTTCTGAAACTAGGAAAAATAAAGAGTATGTTGAGTTCTTGCGGTACTGGTTGGGTATGACTAATGTGTTTACTGTTTCTGGCCATGGTAAAGGTGGAGGTTTAGCCGTGTTTTGGGATGGAATATATTCTTGTGATCTGAACAAATATGGTGAACATTTTGTGGACATGTACGTCAACAAGGGTGATGGTACAAAGTGGAGGTGCACTTTTATTTATGGAGAGCCTAAGGCGAGCCAGAGGTATGTAATGTGGGATCTTTTGAGGCGGATTAAACCTCTTGGTGTTGGACCGTGGTTTTGGTGGGGGATTTTAACGAAGCTATGTGGAAAAATGAACATTTCTCTCGACATAAGAGATCTCCTAGACTCATGGATGATTTTCGTGAAGTCCTGTCGGAGTGCAATTTATTTGATTTGGGTTTTCATGGTTCTCCGTGGACATATAATAATATGCAGGAGGGTAACAAGAGTGTTAAGGTACGTCTTGACCGGGCAGTGGCATGTCCTCTTTGGTCTTCTATTTTCCCTCAATGTAAGGTCTCCCATATTATTAGCTCCAGATCTGATCATTGCCCCATTTTAATTGAGTTGATGGGTAATGCTCGGGAGGGGAGGTTTGCTAGAGAGTTGAAATATGAATCTTACTGGGAGAGGGAAGGTCGTGTTTTGGATGAACAGATTAAGGATTGTTGGAATAGAGGATCAAATATTAAGGATCTGAAAGATGTTGCCAATAATTTAGAAAAATTAATGAAATCTCTTCATGGTTGGAGTAGGGTGCATATTGGGTATCTACCTAAGAAACTTGAATGGGCTCGTAAGAGACTTGGCATTTTGTTAAATAGAACTGATCATTCTGCTGTGTTGGAAAGAAAGAATATTCTAGGGGAGATGGATGAACTTCTTATCAGGGAAGAAATATTGTGGAAGCAGAGATCTCGTCTGGACAAGATTAAAGGGGGAGATCGTAATACAAAATATTTTCAGCGAAAAGCTTCCTGGAGAGCAAAAAAAATTTTCTATTTCGGCTCTGAGGAAGGATGATGGTTGTCTCATGGAAAATTTGGAGGAAATGAAAGGTATCACAAACTTGTTTTTTAAACAACTTTATTCTTGTGATGCTTCGGTCGATCCATCCCACATTATTTCATTAGTCAAGCCCCGTGTGACCGATGACATGAATTATGATTTATGCAAACCTTTTACTCAAAAAGAAATAAGTGATGCCCTTTTTCAAATGGGATCGTTAAAAGCGCCAGGGCCAGATGGCTTTCCTGCAAGGTTTTTTCAGCGGAATTGGGGGCTAATCAAAGATGATATTGTCAAGGTTGTGCAACAATTTTTTAATTCTGGAATTATGCCTGATGGTATTAATAATACTACTATTGTTCTCATCCCGAAGATCAAGAATCCTCAAACAATCAAAGATTTCAGGCCGATCAGTTTGTGCAATGTTATCTACAAGATTATCTCCAAGTGTCTTGTTAACAGGTTGCGCCCGCTCCTCGATGGTATGATTTCCCCTACCCAAAGTGCGTTTATTCCGAGAAGGTTAATTTCTGATAGTGCTCTTATAGCCTTTGAATGTATGCATTCGTTAAGTACGCTTAAGGATTTAAGAGGGGAATATTGTGCTTATAAGTTGGACCTAGCCAAAGCCTATGACCGTGTGGATTGGCAATTTTTGCAAAGTATGATGGGGGCGTTGGGTTTTGCGTCGCAATGGATTAATTGGGTTATGACATGTGTTACTTCGGTGAAATTTGCGGTGCACTTTAATGGTCAGTTGCTGCAGTCATTCTCACCTTCTCAGGGGCTCAGGCAGGGAGATCCTTTATCTCCCTATTTGTTCTTATTTGTGGCAGAGGCGCTTTCTTTGTTGCTCAATGATGCATGTGCCAGGGGAGTTCTTCAGGAATTCAAACTGACTAGACAAGCGCCTGGTATTTCTCACTTGCTTTTTGCAGATGATAGTCTGCTATTTTTCAAGGGTTCTTTTGATCAAGCTTTAGCAATTAAAAATATTATGACGGTGTATGAGAAAGGAACTGGACAGATGTTAAGCCCTGATAAATGTTCCATAATGTTTGGGGAAAAATGCAGCTTGGAGAAACAAGTGACTATCATGGTTATCTTAAAAATTACTGTGGAGGGGTTCGAGGATAAATATCTTCGATTACCAGTACCAGAGGGTAGAATGAAGGCCGGTATGTTTCAGTATACTAAAGATAAGGTTTTGAAAAGGCTTTCTGACTGGATTGAAAAATATGCGTCTTGTGGAGTCAAGGAAGATTTAATCAAAACAATAATTCAGGCTCTTCCTATGTACGCTATGGGGATATTCAAATTTCCAGTTTCCCTTTGTGAGGAGTTATCCCATATTATAAGGAACTTTTGGTGGGGAGACGAAGAAGAAAGAAGAAAAACTCATTGGTTGGCGTGGGACAAACTAACAAGACCTAAAGGTAAGGGGGGAATGGGGTTCCGTGATCTCAGGCTTTTTAATCAAGCTCTTCTGGCTGAACAGGCATGGCGGTTATTGGTTTACCCGGATTCGCTATGTGCGAAATTGATGAAGGCAAAGTATTACCCCCAGGGACATATTCTTGATACGGTGTTTCCGCATGCTAGTTCTGTGACTTGGCAAGGTATTTCACATGGTCTAGAACTTCTTAAGAAGGGGGTCATTTGGCGGGTATGTGATGGATCTAGTATTAATACATAGAGGGATAATTGGATACCTAGGAGGCACGGCCTAAATATCTCAGCTAGAAGGCATAATACCAAGTTAAAATTAGTTTCTGACTTATTCATGAGCGGGCGTAAGTGTTGGGATGAAAATTTGATCAAGTATCTATTCTATCCACATGATGCGGAGGAAATTCTTAAGATTCGTATTCAGGCTTCTAGGGATGGGGACTTTGTTGCATGGCACCATGAGAAGAATGGTATATTTTGTGTTAAAAGTGCGTACAATTTTGCGCTTAATTTGAAAGATAGCCAGGATCATAGTGGCCAATCTAGTGGCGAACCAAAGGGGGTAAGAGGGATTTGGGACATAATATGGAAGGCTAATATACCTCAGAAAATCAAGATTTTTGCGTGGCGAGCTGCTACCAATAGCTTGGCGGTCCAAATGAATAGAGTTAAGCACCATCAGACTGATTCAGGGTTGTGTTCTATTTGTGGGGTTGAAGATGAAGACATCTTTCATGCTCTGGTGAGTTGTTCTAAAGCTCGTGCTCTTCGAATGGCAGTGAGAGAGCGGTGGAATATTCCGGATGAAGAGTTCTTCAAGTGCACGGGAGGTTATTGATTTTACTGGCGCAACTGGGTTTGCGGCAGAGGGAGCAAATCATGTTTCTTTTCTGGCGAGCATGGCATTTGAGAAATGATTTAATTTTTAGAAATGGGAAAGAATCCGTTAATGCCTCTGCACATTTTGTGGATAATTTTTGGACCACCTTCACGTCTAGTCATGACACCGCTAAATTGGACGTTAGTAACAAAGGCAAGGAGAAGGTGAGTGGAGTTGTAGAGGATTATGCACCGTTAAAAGATCATGTGGTCTGGACTCCTCCCCCTAATGATCATATGAAAATCAATGTGGAGAGTACTAATGCAGCCAGTGTGGGGGTCGTAGCTCGTAATTCTTCTGGAGATATTATTGTTTCTTCGTGGGACTTTATTGATCGGTGTTTCAGTGTGAATGAAGCTGAGCTCCGCGCCTGCCTCGCAGGACTTTATATAGGTATCACTCTTCTCCAATCTATTATTTTAGAGACTGATTGTGTTTTCGTACATTCGTTTCTTGCAAATGAGAAGATTGATAGGTCCCCCCTGGCTGATCTGATGGATAAGGCTCTGAGTATATCTAGGATGATCCATAATTTTCATATTGCAAAGATAAGTCGGACGGCCAATGGGGTGGCACATGAGATTGCAAAGTTTAGCTTTAGTTCTATGTCTGATGGGATTCTTTTTAATTCTGTTCCACCCTGCGTGGTGTATGCTATAACGAATGTTGTAAAAACCTTTCGTTGGCTTAATTAATAAATGGGGTGTTTTAAAAAAAAGAACTAGCTCGTGTAAAATGGGTGGCACTATCTGCAGGCAATTTAAGCCCCACCTGCATCATCTTTATACTACTGTTCTTTTTTGAAATACCCTTATATACTTATTGAACATCCGGGAGCAGATGTTGCCGTGGCTGTGAGGGTGTGTGCGTCCTAGCAGTAGTTGGCGTGTTCGAATGTAGAGGCCTAAGCTTTTTTTCTTTTAGATTTCACGTCAGCACCTACTTGTCATACATCAAAAAGAAAAAAAAAACATCTACCACGTGAACATGGTCTTTTTTGTGAGAAATAATTTTTTAGGGGTTTTTGTTTCCAAAGAAAAAAAAGGCCACACGCTTCAAGTCACTAACAGCGGGCCCCATTCCACGCTGGCATGCCAAGTCAGTGTTGATTTTCTATCCATGCGCGATTAGGACCGTATTTGCATAACCGAGCCAAATTCTTGCACCAGTTCAATGTATGCCACAAGTTCTAGCACCAAAGTAATGGTTTACGCCAAGTTCAAGCACCATTGGTGTAATTGACTCAAGATCGGAAAAGGTAGCTAGAAGAGGAGCGAGCTGGGCTTCTATACGTTCCCGGCGTGGACGCGCGCGGCTAGACAAGAGGAGGAGCTAGCACGGGCGGCCACAGTTTGGAGGTCCAACTTCAACTCCAAGGTAGGCATGCATGCACCCGGGTACGCAGGCAGCATGATAGATGTATCACTCGATCGATCGTCAAGGATCGAGCGATGCGTGATGTGTATGCTGTACGCATGCAGGAGAGTGCGTACGTACGTTGTGGGTTCGATCGCCTCCTCTGGGAGAAGTCTGTTTTAAACCTTGTCTTCGTTCGACCCGGCGAATTCGAACCCCAACCTTGGAATCCCTGAAATCGATACCCCCACCTCTCTGATCCCAGTTCTTTGCGCCCTTAAGCCCGGTTTAGCATGGGATTCGCTGACGTGGCAGAGGAGGAGGCCGGGTTAGGTGAGTGATTAGAATAAATGACGCCACGTGTGCTACCCGATGCCCCTGTCTCTATATCCTCTATTCTGGAAGCGCACTCTGCTCAGCGCAAGGTGGGGAACAAAAGTAGGGTTTCGCCGGCGACTAGCGGCGGCGACTGGCCGAGGCGACTGGCCGCGTCCATTAGCGGCGGCGATTGGCGATGTCGGCCATTAGCGGCGGCCATTCTGCTTCATCCCGTTCCCGTAGTGGCGCGGTTCGAAGGAGAGGCGTCGGCGGGTCAGCTCGGTCGCCCGTCCCATCGGGAGCAGCCCATGGATTACGAGCCGACGAAGTTCTGCAGCTTGTGCGGGAGGAAGGCTGCACGGTGGATCTCATGGAGTCCAGCAAACCCAGGAAGGAGGTACTATTCGTGCGTGGATAACCAGGTAAGCTAAATTCGCCTCTTGTTTGCTGTGTATGTTCCCCTCTGTTGTACTTTTCTTGTTCTGAATTTTGTTTTTCAATTGGACAGCATGGGTTCATCGAATGGCATGAGGGGCCGACGACATCATTTATCCGTGATTTGTTGGGAGATCTTCGGGACAAAGTGTGGATGAGGCTGCTCTTGCTATTCAGTCCAATGAGATAGAAGTTGCTGCGTTGAGAGAGGAATTGGAGAAGAAGACTGAAGTAATTTCAGAAATTAGTGCTAGGTGTGAGAGGAAAGATGTGATTCAGATGTATAGATGTGATTCAGATGTATAGATGTGATTCAGATGTATAAATGTTCAGTTTCCAGAGTGATGCAATCTGGAGCTATCTTAATTGCAATGTAATGTATCTGAATCATGTTGGAATGAATTTGAAAGACCCAAATATGCTGTGTATGTCTGAATATCTTAGTTTTGACAGACCCAAATATGCTGTGTATGTCTGAATATCTTAGTTTTGACAGCTCAAGTATGCATTTTTTTAATACTTTGTACAGCAAAAGTTTGCAATTTTTGACTGGCTGTGAGTTTACAGTATAAATGTACTATGCATCCTTTTTTTGACAGCAGGAAGTACTACATGGACATACTTAGAAGGAACAAGCACAATCACACTGACCAAATGACAGTGGTAGCACAGTACACTAGACACCAAATTTCAAAGTGGTCATTTTACAGTAGCAGTGACAATTTTGCAGCAAACATGCATACATTCAAGGATCATTTGACAGTACCACTGAACTTAAACATAAATAGTGGTCATTTGACAGTACCAGAAGGACCGTGTTCACATCATAAAACTAGAGTTGATATTAAAACTAGAACCATAAGCAGTACTTCGTACTGACACTTCCATCACAAGAACTAGTTCATTCTGACATTTTCCAAAATAGCCACATCATCAAAGAAATCTAGTAATTCCCACTAGCAGTGAAATAGGGCATGAATCTTGTCCCCCTTCCAGCTCTTGTCCCACTCCCAGCTCCTCTCCCTCTTCCAGCTCCTCTCCCACTCCCTCCAGCAGAAGCTGATGAAGTTCTAGTCACTCTCGGTGGTCTGAAGCTAGATGTTGCAGCTTGAGAGCTTGATCCTGCAGCTTGAAAGCTTGATCCAGTAGCTTGAGAGCTTGGTACAGCTGAAGCTCTAGCTGCTGCAGCCCTGCTTGTTGATGCATCTGTTTGTGCTTGCTGTAAATAAAATAGAGAAATTAGGGAAAAATAAGTGCATATTTTCATTCTTTCTTCCTGATCTTCTCTTGCTGTGAAATAATGGGGTAGAACCTAGCTTCTATAATAGCATTGTTGAATGATTCACAAAGGTTGGTGTCAACCGATTCACATTTTGCCCCAACCGGAAACAAAGCCCTAGCCCAATGCTTGGGCTCTGTCCTCATGATGTCCTTTGCACCATCAGGAGTAAGTTGAGCTAGCTTGGCTTTGTTATGATTAAAATCTTCCCTGTTTGAAGCCTTTGCAATGGCCCAGAACCTTTTCTGCAACTCATGGTCTTTGTGTTTCTTTCTCCAATTGGCATAAATGTGCCTAGCACACATCCTGTGCTCTGCCCTAGGCAAGTAGTCTCTCATGCTTATAATTAGGCCCTGCAAAAAGAGACAAATGTTAGCAGCAAATAAAAAATACATTTGCAAAAAAAGACAAATGTATGCTACCAGCACATGAGACCAGGACCACTACCTAACCATAGGACTAGGAGCACTACCTAAACATAGGTATAGGTGTCGCTCCGACGAGGCGACCGAACCTTTTCGACACTTACATAAGACATTATTTTTTTAAACTAGGCATTAAATAAGTTTTACCTTTTGTTGGTCAGAAATGAAGACCCATCCAGCACCTTGATCATTAATGTCCAAATCTTTGATAAGAAGTCCAATAAACCAGGCCCAGGTATCCTTGGTCTCCTTCTCCACAACAGCCCATGCAACTGGATAAATTTGGTTGTTGGCATCCCTAGCAATTGCAGCTAGCAGCTCACCTTGGCATGCTCCCTTGAAGAAACAGCCATCCAACCCAATCACTTTCCTGCATCCTGCTTTAAACCCTTTCTTCATTGCATCGAAACAAACATAAAATTGCTGAAAGATGTTCTGCTCCATCTCTACTGGATCCAAGCAAACAGCCACTGTGCTCCCTGGGTTGCTTCTAAGTAGTTCCAACTGATAATCAAACACTTTTGTGTACTCATTTTTCATACCATACAAAAGCTTGTCGAGTACAATTTTTTTTGCTGCCTTGCACTTTGAAATTGATACATCAGCAAACATTTCTTACATCACCGTGGATTTCATGCTGTCAATCTTCCATAAAGGATTTGCCAAGATGAAATTCTTGTTGGGGAACGTTGCAGAAAACAAAAATTTTCCTACGGTTTCACCAAGATCCATCTATGAGTTCATCTAGCAACGAGTAATCGGATGCATCTACATACCTTTGTAGATCGCGAGCGGAAGCGTTCAAAGAACGGGGATGAGGTAGTCGTACACGACGTGATTCAAATCACGGAGATCCTAGCACCGAACGGACGGCACCTCCGCGTTCAACACACGTACGGTCAGCGTAACGTCTCCTTCTTCTTGATCCAGCAAGAGGGAAGGAGAGGTTGAGGAAGATGGCTCCAGCAGCAGCACGACGGCGTGGTGGTGATGGAGCTGCAGTACTCCGTCAGGGCTTCGCCAAGCGCTATGGAGGAGGAGGAGGTGTTGGAGAGGGAGAAGGAGGCAACCAAAGGCGGATGAAAAGCCCTCCTTCCCCCACTATATATAGGAGGGCCTAGGGGGGGCGCCGGCCCTAGGAGATCCAATCTCCTAGGGGGCGGCGGCCAAGGGAGGTTCCCTCCCCCCCCCCCAAGGCACCTAGGGGGTGCCTTCCACTTGTGGGACTCTTCCCCTTTTGAAACCCTAGGCGCATGGGCCTCTTGGGGCTGGTGCCCTTGGCCCATGTAGGCCAAGGCGCACCTCCTACAGCCCATGTGGCCCCCCAGGGCAGGTGGCCCCACCCCGGGACCCTTCCGGTGGTCCCGGTACAATACCGGTGACCCCGAAACTTGTCCCGATGGCCGAAACAGCACTTCCTATATATAATTCTTTACCTCCGGACCATTCCGGAACTCCTCATGACGTCCGGGATCTCATCCGGGACTCCGAACAACATTCGGGTTAGTGCATATACATATCCCTACAACCCTAGCATCACCGAACCTTAAGTGTGTAGATCCTACGGGTTCGGGAGACAGGCAGACATGACCGAGACGACTCTCCGATCAATAACCAACAGCGGGATCTGGATACCCATGTTGGCTCCCACATGCTCCACGATGATCTCATCGGATGAACCACGATGTCGAGGATTCAATCAACCCCGTATGCAATTCCCTTTGTCAATCGATATGTTACTTGCCCGAGATTCGATCGTCGGTATCCCAATACCTCGTTCAATCTCGTTACCGGCAAGTCACTTTACTCGTACCGTAATGCATGATCCTGTGACTAGACACTTGGTCACTTTGAGCTCATTATGATGATGCATTACCGAGTGGGCCCAGTGATACCTCTCCGTCATACGGAGTGACAAATCCCAGTCTTGATCCGTGTCAACCCAACAGACACTTTCGGAGATACCCGTAGTATACCTTTATTGTCATCCAGTTATGTTGTGACGTTTGGTACACCCAAAGCACTCCTACGGTATCCGGGAGTTACACGATCTCATGGTCTAAGGAAAGGATACTTGACATTGGAAAAACTCTAGCAAACGAACTATACGATCTTGTGCTATGTTTAGGATTGGGTCTTGTCCATCACATCATTCTCCTAATGATGTGATCTCGTTATCAATGACATCCAATGTCCATAGTCAGGAAACCATGACTATCTGTTGATCAACGAGCTAGTCAACTAGAGGCTTACTAGGGACATGTTGGTGTCTGTTATTCACACATGTATTACGATTTCCGGATAACACAATTATAGCATGAATAAAGACAATTATCATGAACATGGAAATATAATAATAATGCTTTTATTATTGCCTCTAGGGCATATTTCCAACAATTCTCATACCTTTTGGCAATCACCTTAGCAGTAACCAGTTTGTTGTCTCTGTTTTGTGCACATTCATGCTCATCTTCAAATGTGATGATTTGAAACCTAGAGCACCTGCTTGTTTTTGCTGCATATAACAACCATGGAGACCCAGGCCAGTCACACTTTGCTCTAACTCTGTGCTCCTCGGATTTTAAGAAGGAAATGCTCCTTTTGGTAGCAAGTCCATACCTCTTTATAGCTCTGGTTAACTGCTTCTTGCTTCTAAAAACCATTCCACTGAAGTGTGGAACGTCAGAGTCAGGGTTGAACCTAACATATTGGCTCTTCCTTCTAACCATGTTCCCATCTTCATCTTCATCATATGAGTAGTCCTCATCAGATGATTCAAACTCCATATCCTGTACAGCCTCCTCCACATTTGCCACGAGCTCAATACGCACTGCCCCAGTTGAATCTGCATCAGCCCACTTCTTAGAATCTCTCATCTTTTTCCTGAATTTTCTTGCATGCTTTCTCAGCTCAACAACCTCTGATTCTTCCCCACTGTCATCTGTATGGGGCACATACTCAATGTCCTCCGAGTCAGATGAATCTACAACATCTTGTGCAACTTCTGCAACATTTTCAGAAATTGTAGTAGCATTTTGTGGAACTACAACAGCATGTTGTGCATGTACTGCAACATTTTGTGCAACTTCAGAAACTTGGGACATATCATATGGTTCAGTTGGATCAACAACTTGAGAACTCTGACTAGCATAACCACTTCTCACTTTTTTTCAATGGACTGCTTATCACTTGTGTGACCACACCACCTTTATTGGGAATAAGGATATGTTCAAGTATCTCTCCTCTTGCACCACTACTCTGTTCATTTCCATTGTCATGTTCATCTTCTGCTGTGATCACTAAATCAGGCTCATCTTCACTGCCAATGCACATCAGCTCCTCAAGCTCATCTCCTTCAAAATCAGACCCACTATTTGCTTCCTCTAGCTCATCCTCTTCCCCATTATACTCCACATATACTTCAGCAACCCCTCCATCTGTAGTGTACTCAGACATCTTCATGCAACAAGCATAATCAAACAAGAAAAGCAATCCATTTATCAACTCCATGCCAGGCAACAAAAAATGGTACTTCATGCTTTCCTTCACTGTCATATGATCTCCTAAAAAGCCTTTTAGCTCCGGCAATGAGAGCTTGTCCCGCTCAATCTCTGATATTCCAATATCTCCACCCACATAATCAAGCGATGGACCAATCCGTATGAACTCGCCCCCAAAGTGAAATCTGACAGTCAACACTTCTGCTGGATCCATGTTTTCAACGACAAAATCCTACATTACAACAAATATATATAAGCATAATTGAACTAGAACTACAAATAGCACAATCTGACCTACCAAAAATTTCTCCCAAAAAACCCAAACTTGAACACCTGTAGAACCCTAAACCTAGCGCTTGTAAGAGGCTAAAATTTCCCCCAAAAAAGCAGGGAATGGACACTCGGGAAGAACATCGTGTACCTGCTCTTGTTCTGCAGGAGTGCTCGTCGGAGGTCGTTGCGATCATCCGCCGTTCGCCATCGCCGCCGCGGAGGAGAAGTTGATTCGTCAGGGAGAAGGGAGGCGAACAGAGCAGCAAGGAGGCGAGCTGGTCCGGCTCAGCCAGTTATCCCCGTGCCTGAACCTGTTGGACCCACCACCGAAGCAAAGTCAGTAATCCCGCTCACACGTCAGCGAATCCCTGTTTGGGAACGGGCTTAAGGGCGCAAAGAACTAGGATCAGAGAGGTGGGGGTGTCGATTTCAGGGATTCCAAGGTTGGGGTTCGAATTCGCCGGGTCGAACGAAGACAAGGTTTAAAACAGACTTCTCCCAGGGGAGGCTCGATCGAACCGAAACGAAAGCGAACCGACGCGTCACGTTTGTCCGTAGCGCAAGTGGAGTCAACGCCCGCCGGTAGACTAGCTAACCAGCTAGCCTAGGACCAGGACTCGGACTAGCCGAGCGTTGTCAAAAGAGAGAGAGAGAGAGAGAGAGAGAGAGAGAGAGAGAGAGAGAGAGAGAGGAGCGAGCCGAGTCCGTTTCCAGCAGCCATGAACTGACCGGGATCTCTGGTGCTCCGTCCGAGTCGGACGGGATGCGGTCTGCTACATTATATACGCCGGCCAAGGGAAGCAGAGAGGCTCTTGGAACAGAAAGGTCGAGGCATCGACGGCGATCATCACACCACCAAACACAATCGAGAGGAAGAGATGCTGATGGCTCGACTCCTAGCGATGGCCGGCAGCTATGGCCAGAAATCCAAGACCAAGAAGAGGCCGGCCCAAGGAACAGTGCACGACATGGAGAAGAGAGTCATGCAAGCGATCCGGGCAAGGGGACGCGCCCGATCAAGTTGGTTTCGGAGGTTCATGGCCGCATCCGACAGGGACGTGCCCGATCAAGTTGGTTTCGGAGGTTCATGGCCGCATCCGACAGGGACGTGCCCGATCAAGTTGGTTTCGGAGGTTCATGGCCGCATCCGACAGGGACGTGCCCGATCAAGTTGGTTTCGGAGGTTCATGGCCGCATCCGACAGGGACGTGCCCGATCAAGTTGGTTTCGGAGGTTCATGGCCGCATCCGACAGGGACGTGCCCGATCAAGTTGGTTTCGGAGGTTCATGGCCGCATCCGACAGGGACGTGCCCGATCAAGTTGGTTTCGGAGGTTCATGGCCGCATCCGACAGGGACGTGCCCGATCAAGTTGGTTTCGGAGGTTCATGGCCGCATCCGACAGGGACGTGCCCGATCAAGTTGGTTTCGGAGGTTCATGGCCGCATCCGACAGGGACGTGCCCGATCAAGTTGGTTTCGGAGGTTCATGGCCGCATCCGACAGGGTCGATAAGGCGGTCCAAGATTTCATCGAGCATCGCATCAAAACGTCACCGTGCAGGTCTCGCATCTCATCAGCCTGCGCACAAGCAAACTCGACACTCAACGTTACTTATGGTCTCTGTTTGCTCTTCTTGTTCGTATCAATGTACTCGTTACTAATCTTGTAATCTGTTTCCTTCCTCGGTTTTCTACTATATATGAAAGGTTGTAGAGATTTTACGAAACACCCCATGTACTTCATATTTGAGTTGTGACGAATTTAAATATTGGCAGACTAGGATGGAGAAATCTTCTTTGACACTTTTCATTCACTGATCGGGACGACGCATGCTAGAAACCACACTCCTGACTTGCAGTTCTTGGGCATGACCGCAGTTGGAGTTAATTACAAGAAACTACCACATTTACGGCTAAGTTTGCATAAAACCACCAAGTCACTAATCCTTGCAAAAAAACACCGCAATTTCTCTAATCTTGTTGCAAAAAGCAATGATCGGGTGACTTGGTCCGTTTGATCGCTTTCTGACAAGTGAGACCGAATTTTAAGGAGCTCACTTGGCAAAGAATTAATTGACATACACACCCCTAGAATCTATATCTATATTTATATCTATACCTAATATTAATTAAAGGGAGGAAGCTTTTATAGTTCTCCATACGTCATTCCTTTGTATCCGTTGATTTTACGTTTACCACAAAAATTAACGGCTAAGATTTAATAGAAGCATGTCTCCTTTTTTGCCTGGTCTTTGACCAATTTTGATCGGCCCTCGCTCGCCTTCATAAAATCACGATGAAAAAATTGACGCCGTCAAGATTCACCTAGAAAGACCTGGTGCACGAAGGTCGTTCTCGGCTAATAAGAGTCAGAGTCGGGCGACACAACCTCGTGGTACTGCCACGCCGGTGGCGCGCCGTCTGTGTCGTTGTCGTGGGCCAGGCACGAGTTCGACCTGGGCGGCTCCTCAGTGCCAACCCCATGCCAATCGTTTGGCCGAGTGTTTGTGTTCGGCCTTGCGGTCACGGCGTGCCTTTGCAAGTTCTACTGATTGATCTGCGGCCGCGCGGCATGCAAGTATGGCTTTCCTTAGGCTGTCGGCATATCTTGGTCTATGTCGTTGGCCCCAATAAAAAGCTGTCGGCATAGAATAGGACGTCGGCTTAGGGCTTTATTCCGGTAGTGGTCGCGAGGAAGCCGGGCCTCAGCGGCGTTGGCCTCGGCATGCCTCCAGTGGTCATGCGCGTCCACCTAATGAGCACCTACGTGCATCACCTCCGGGACATCATCAAGGAGTGTGTGGCCCACCCGACACACTATGACACCCAGATCGAGGGCTTCAAGGTCATCGTGAGTGTCGGCAACGGCTGCGGCGGGTTCTTTGCGTGGGACGTGCTGGAGAAGCTGGGCACCAACACGACCGACAGCCTGCACCTGGAGCTAGACGACATGTTCCCGAACCATATGCCCAACCAGGAGAACGCGAGGCCATGTCGCTGACCCGCCGCGCGGTGCTGACCCGCGGCGCCGACCTCAGCGTGGTGTTCGACACGAGCGTGGACCGAAGTGGCGTGGTGGACGGCGCGGGGGCTGCCTCATCGCGCTCATCTCCGCCATCGTGCTGGGGGAGCACCCGGGGACGATGGTGGTGACGGGCACGTGGTCGGGCGACGGGCTCATGCGGTTCATCGAGGCGAGGAGCAAGCGGCGGCTATGGCAACGTGGTCGACAAGGACGTGCAAGTCAACGTGGACGGCGTGAAGACGCACGTCACGATGGAGAGTTGGAGACCACAGGGCACGGCGCGCTCAGGCAGAACCACTTCCTCGACGACTGCGCGTACATGGGGTGAAGATCATCATCCAGATGGTCCGGATGAGGCTGGCCGTGTTGGAGGGCAGGGTCGGCAGCCTCATCCGGGACCTCGAGGATCTTGATCGAGTCTGCCTCTGATGTATGGTGCTTTGCCAAGGTAAATTTAGAGTTTTTCATATGTCTTCAGAAGTGAGCACAAGTGATGTTTATGTTTGATCGATGTTGATTATGCAACAGTCTTTTCGTCAAAAAAAAAATTATGCAACAGTGTGCAGACCTGTATTTTTTTTTAGAACCGGGCTTTTTACCCTTTTTCATTGCAAAGAACGGAAATACAACCAGTTCAAGCTAGAAAAACAGGAGGGGGGAAAGAGGCATAGCGAGTTCTAGCACTATCAGGAAACCCACCATACTCGCTCGTCGTCGAAACGAGTATCATGGGGCGAAAACCTGGGTAGCACAGCATAACACCTAACCTATTACATTCTCAAAAGATCAGATCAGAGCATCAAAACACACAGCCGCACGAAACTTGAAGGAGGAAACAGTATTGGGATCGCACGCCCGTCATCTCCTCTTCCAGCACGCCTCCAGAGAGCATCAGGCACCTTGGATTGGTTTCTTGACAGCACCACACATCTTCATCAGCTGCATCGTCCCAGTCCTGACCATCTTAGCTCCAGCGCGAAGATCCTTAGCGTCCTCTCCTTGTTGCAGCCCTGTCCAATATAATAGAAAGGAACATAGAGAAAACACAATCTCAAAAGGAGTCTTAATTTGTTTCTTTTCAAAAGTAGCTCGATTGCGTGCCAACCAAATGGCCCAACATACGGCCGCTAGTCTCACCGTATGAAACTTTTGCTTCCCAGGAAGGAATTTGTGGCACCACACAAAGTATTGCCAGTAGTTCGACGGGCATCTATCGGTGCCAAGAGCTACTCCAATGGATCGCCAAACAATCCTGGCCACGGGACAAGTAAAGAACAAGTGCTTCACCGTTTCCACCTGTTTGCAGAAAGAGCAACAGGGATTCCCTGTCCATTTTCTTTTGCTCATCACTTGTCTAGTAAAGACTGCGTCTTGCGACATTTGCCACAGAAAGATCTTGATTTTAAGAGGGATCTTGGCTTTCCAAATCCATCTATAATGGCATCCACTCAGGGGTTTCTCCAGCATTTTATATACTGACTTAGTGGTGAACTTACCATTCTGGTTGAGTCCCCAGAAAATACGATCATCCCTCTCAGTAAGGGGGATTTTATTGACCACATCACGCATATCTTCCCATTGCGGATAATTCAGGGGTAAGCCTATGTCTGAACATAGAGGCGTCGTCAAGCCTATCTTTTCGGTCCAGGGTGCTTGTTGGGTAGTTGCAGATTTCAAACAGGCGCGGATACTGATCTTGAAATGGGGTCAGCCCATTTATCGGATCTTTCCACAACCTGATCAAGTTCCCAGCCCCAGTCTCAATCTTTCTGCCCATCATATATATTTTTTTAATCTTGAGCAAAGCTTTCCAACAGGGCGAGTCAGAGAATTTGGGGGAGACTTCAGCAACAGAGGTGTTGCGAAGATATCTGGCCCGGACTATATACTGCCATAGCCCATTTTGCGTCTCTAATTTCCACCACCATTTGACCATGAGACTAATATTTTTCTTCCTAAGATCTTTAATACCCAAACCCCCTTTATCTTTGGATCTACATATCTTGCTCCATTTAACAAGATAGTATCTCCTCTTTTTGTTGCACCCTTGCCAGAAGAACCTACGTCTGTGTTTGTCTAGTCTCTCTATGAAAGTCTTATTCATGAGCCACATAGACATGTGGTAGAGAGATATATGTGTGACAACAGAATCAAGCAAAGTGTGCCTCCCTCCTATTGAGGCAGCGTTGCCGATCCAGGCCTCGAACCTCTTGAGATACTTACCAACAATAAACTCCCAATCGGAAGATTTTAGATTAGTATAGCTCACAGGCATTCCCAAGTATTTGGGCGGGAAACTGCCAACCTCACAGTTGAAGATTTCTGCATATTTTTTCACCGTATTTTCATCTCCACCCACAGTGAGGATCTCACTTTTTTGAAAGTTAACTTTCAGGCCAGACATCATTTCAAACATATATAGCAACAACTTCAGGTTGACAGCCTTATCAGCATCATCCTCGATACAAATGATTGTATCATCTGCATATTGCAGGACCGCCACCCCATCAGGGATGAGGTCTGCAGCCAAGCCCACAATTGGTTTGTTCTTTTGGGCATTTTTGATCATTTTAGTGAGGCATTCAACTGCTAGGTTGAACAGGAAAGGAGAGTGTGGGTCTCCCTGCCTAACCCCTTTTTTGCTTTGAAAATACGGCCCAACACTACCATTTAGTTTGATGCTCACCGTCCCATTGTTCAGTATCTTTTCAATCCAACCACACCAAGTTTTGTCAAAGCCCCGCATCTTGTGGCATTCTAGGAGAAAGTCCCAATTCACCTTATCATAGGCTTTTTCAAAGTCCAACTTAAGGACAATTCCCACTTTCTTCTTAACATAAGTGTAATTGAGGATTCATGAAGTGACATGACCCCATCCATGATGTTTCTCCCTTTTACAAAGGCGTTTTGAGTAGTACTGATGAGTTTGTTCGCATAAATGGCAACTCTACGGTCAAGAACTTTGGTGATCAACTTATATGGGCATCTCAACAAGCAGATGGGCCTGTATTGTTGGATTTTCTCGGCTTCAGAAACCTTAGGGAGTAGAGTAATAACTCCATAGTTAAGCCGTTGAACATCCAGTGTCCCTTGATGGAAGGCTTTAAAAAGGGCCATAATGTCGTTTTTGACTATATCCCAGCACACCTGATAGAACTCAGCAGGAATATTATCGGGTCCAGGGGCTCTATTAGGAGCCATGTCGAAAAGAGCCTCTTTGACCTCTTGTTCTGTAAATTCTCGACAAAGGTCTTTATTATCTTTTTCGTCTAATTTCTCTTCAGGGGACCAGGTTCCCGGGTCGAGATGAACCCGGTTACCAGGGGCTGGTCCAAATAGTTCTTTGTAGAACTCAGTGGCGTGTGCAATCAAATTGTCCGTGCCTTCAATCAAAGTCTCTCCCACTTTAAGTGATTGAACTGTATTTTTACGTTTCCGTCCATTAGCAATTTTATGATAATAGTCAGTGTTCAAGTCTCCTTTGAGCAACCAGCGCTCGTGGGACTGTTGAAGCCAAATATTTCCTCATTAACCAGGAGCTCATAGAGCTCCGCGTTGATGTCCATTTTTCTACTATACAAGTCAGGAGGCAACATATCTTCTTCTTCCAGTTTCTCAAGCATATCTAGTTCCATACGTAGTTCTTCTTTCTTTTTCTTATCATGCCCATACTTACTCGAGCCCCAACCTTTGAAATAAGTTTTGATTCTTTTCAGCTTGATGTTCAGGGCATCAATTGGATCTGATGAAGCTACTTTTCTAGCCCAAATTTTCCTCACAGTGGGCATGAACTTGTCATCATTGATCCAGGACAGGTTAAAACGAAATTCGCGGGGTTTCGGGGCATCGCGCCCCTCTTCCCCGGAGGACAGCAGGAGTGGGTTGTGATCAGACAGCTCCCGAACTAGTTTCCTCACTGAGACCAATGGGAAAATATCTTCCCAACATTCAGACATAAGGATTCGGTCTAGTTTTTCCAGCGTGAGATGAGTCTGGTTGTTAGTCCAAGTATACTTCCCCCCATTGATGTGGATCTCCCTAAGAGCTAATGTATTGATTATGGAGTTAAACAGGTCAGTGGCTTTATTGTTCACCATCTTTTTATTCTTCTCTCCCGAATGTCTCAGGATATTAAAATCTCCCCCCACAATGTAGGGTATGGTCATGCCACTACAAAAGGATGCTAACTCCACCAGGAATTCATTTTTGAATTCATCATGCGCCAATCCATAAACTACCAGCAACCCCCATTGAATTTTCTTCTTTTTGTCAAACAACACTAGTTGTAGAACATATTTGCCCTTATCACAGGATACTATGTCAAAAGTATCTTTCCTCGTACCACATAAAATGCCCCCAGATTTGCCCATAGAGGGCACCAAGTTCCACTGGAATATGTCAAAGGGGTCAATTCTTCTCAAACATTTTGGTGTGAATTCTTTTTTTATAGTTTCTTGTAGACCCAGAAAGTCAAGGGAATGGTCACTAATCATGTCTGAGAGGCAGGTGGCCATCCCTTTCTTGCCTACCCCTCGACAGTTCCAAATGAGGCCTCTCATTTGGAACGTTTTTTGTGGAATTTGACTCTAGTAACCCTACCAGGAGACGGGGCAGGGTTACATAACAATTCTTCCTCAGTATTGTTTCTTTTCTGACTCCTAGTCACAGGCCTAGCAATTTTGATATTGGATTTATTATGTTTTTTCTTCTTAGGTTTCACAGAGGAAATACGCTCAAAAATATGCTCTTCCTGGTCTAACCACTCTAATATCACAGGGGTATTCCTGCCTAAGTCATTTGTCACAGTCATGTTATCCTGCTCATTATCATCATTATTATCTTCTTTTTTATCATCTAATTCTTTTCGGGCGCACTCAAGCTCTCTAATAATGTCAACGACAACGAAATCATCATTGGGTATTTCTACCCCTATCTTACGAGCTCTGTTAATTAACTCATAATCAGAAAGCACATCAAATGAAATTTTGGAGGTAGGAATATTATTACCTTCCAGATTCCTCTTACTAGCCATTTTTTTGGCCTTATCCTCCACCTTGTCCTGCATTCCAGAAAGGTTACTCTTGCTGAATCTCAGCGGGGCTTCAGTCGCTAGTGGTGGAGTGAGAATGATCTCTTCAGTGCTTTCAGGGGACGGGAGTTGTACCACATAGCTGCACGAAGTCTTGATCCCAGGGTCCACCTCACCAGTTACCTCCACAAGCTGAGAATAGTTAGAAGCAGCCTGACGGGGTGATGCAAAATTATTATATATGTCTCTCTTCACCTGAATGACTTGAGCAGTTTCCTCCATGACAACAGGATTCCTGGGGACAATCCAGTTGGAGGAATCTCCCTTGCCATCCTTCATTTTCTCCTCAATTTCTCTCTGCAATGTTTCAATGAGTAGGGAGTTGTCCCCATCACTTTCGGTAGAGGGAGATCCCTCCTTATCATCGTATAGCAGGCGACAGGCCTTGCCACCACGGTAAGAGCCCCCAGTATTGCCATGCCCAGCAGACTCAGGCTGCGGCATCTCTTTTCCTTGTTCAGTACATTTTCTCTTGGGAGTCTGGTCTGGCTTGGTCCTTTCATCAGGAATAGGATCAACGGTTTCTGTGTCCACACGATTTTTAACCAAAACCTCCTCAACTTCATATGTAAACCTGTAGAAACATCCTGCAAGCACCCCTTCAGCAGTAGCAGGGAGTTGAGCTATCGATCTACAACCGATTTTAGCTCTGACAGAGGATGGGCGATTTATGGTAGACATATCGACTTCCAGAGTAATTCCAACAAGGCCTCTCACATAAGCTACAATTTTATCACATCTCTTGTTAGGTGCAGACCTGTATGAAGTATCTTGTTACGCATGTTTCATTCCCATCGATTAATTGCTTGCTGAATGCTCTGGCTATATTCTACTCCGAATATGTCTATATACACCCATATATAGTCCATATTTAAATGATATTAGGTTATATGATATGCCTTCATTAGAATTTGTGCCATTCATCTTCCATCCGATGGCAAAGAAAGTTTTTTTCTATTTTTGCACCACAAGTCAGATTTTATATTTTTTTTAGTTGAGATTCTATACTAATTTTTTTAACACAGTATAGACGCAAGCGCTCATACATACACGCATGCACTCAACCCTAAGAATGCACACACGCACACCCTATCTATATGAGCACCACCTTCGAGAGACTGAACCGGCATATCATCTTGAGATTTACGAAGTTAACATAGGCGCCTCATCGTCGACGGAAACGTCTCCGAAAATTCTAAAATAAAGTCAGGGATAATACGAGCACCAGGACTTAAACCTTAGTAGGCTAGGGATACCACTGTCACTCTGACCATCCAACCACAGGTCGGTCCGTTGTACTAGTTTTTTTAGACAATAGATTCTATACTGGTTTTTTTTTCATGCAAAGATTCTACACTAGGTACTCCCGTACAGTCGTGGACTACATGCGTGCGTCTCTGTACCCTGGGCCCGTACGTTTTTTTCTTTCGACTACAGACTACGCTACCTACGTACGTGGGCCGTGGGACGTGGGCTACCTACGTACGGGCCAGAGGACTCCCCTCGAGCCGAGTCCGTTTCCGGCAGCCGCCAGGAACTGACCGGGATCTTTGGACCTCCGACTCGGCCGGGATGTGGTAGCACTACATAAGGCCGGCCAAGGAGGCAGAGGCTCTTGGGATAGAAAGGTCCAGCCATCAACGGCGATCATCTCTTTCACCAACACCATCGATAGAGAGGATGCTGATGGCTCAACTCGCATCAACGACTAGGACGCTGTCGATGGCCGGCAGCGGTGGCCATAAACCGGAGACCAAGAAGAGGGCGGCCCAGGGAACGGTGGAGGACGAGTACGCGGAGAAGAGGTTCAAGTCCAACTGCTGGGAGCGGTCGGAGGACGAGGAGGTGGAAGCCATCCGGGCAAGGAGGCGTGCTCGATCAGTCGAGTTTCAGAATTTCATGGCCGCAGCCGACAGGGTCGATAAGGCTGCCCGAGATTTCCTTGAGCATCGCATCAGCTTGCGCGCCGCCAGCAAAACTGATGCGACGTCTCCGTGCTAGTCTCGCGTCTCATCAGCCTGCGCACAAGCAAACTCGACGCTCGACATTATTTATGGTCTCTGCTTGCTCTAGTTGTTTGTATATATGTGTGCTCGTCGGTGATCTTGTAATCTTTTTCCTTCCCTGGTTTTCTACTGTAAAAGGTTGCAGAGATTTTATGGAACACCTCATGTATTTCATATTTGTATTGTGGTATATTTGAATTCAAATATCGCCACGTAGATGCATCCATTTAAAGAAATATTTTGCTACTTACGTGTATGGTTTGTGCTTTTCTATCCTAACATGATTACGTCATTAATGGATACCATCAGATCTTGTTTGTTTTGGTTGTTTCGTAATCCCTAACACGGTATTAGATACCGGCCTAGTACAAACTAGCAGGTAGCATGCGGCGGCATGCTGCGTCACATGGATTGATAAGCTATTTAGTTTTTTTTGCAATGTTTGGTAATTTGTCCCAAGACTTGATTCATTGCAAAGTAGTTCATACAAGAAAATATTACATCTAGTTGATACATGCATAAGTCATTTAAATCATGTAGTGATAGTGAGTACTGGATAGAGAATAACCATGTTCAACAAAAATCCTATGACACTGTAAATGATGGAGAACTTGGATTCATATCTTATAGTGGAGTTAAGCTATGATAGATGATTAGACATATCTTGAAAAGCAAGATTTTATTACATAAAACAAGAAGTATCTTCCATACAATGGAACTACATTTCAATACTAAGGGCCAAAATTGCCGATTCGGTGATCTTGACGATATAGATCTTTTTTGTACGGCCGCCTACCAGATGATTGCTAGCGATGAAGAGGTGAAGAGCTTGTGCAAAATCCTGTAATGACTAATAAAAATAAAATAACATTTGTCAAAATTAAATTTAAAGTCATATAATTTTAAAATTAGAGATCAAATTTAATCAACACATCATAAACCTGAATAAAATATCTTGGTTTAATTTTATTCAAAACAATGACAATTTTAGTCTGTGATATGTTAGGTAACTTCTGTATAAAGCAGTGCAAAAACATAAAATATAAACTTAAAATGTGACGGAAATAGACAAAAAAAATGCCAGAAATATTTTAGTCCAAAAACCCACTGCAACCCATTAGAGCGCCTAGTCCAGTAGCTAAAAACCAGAAAAGGTAAATCATTTCTACTGGACTGACATAACTTGGGCCAAAGCCCAACGATAGAAATGGCCCATTAACGTCTGAAGGCCTACTCGAAGCTCCACCATAGAATTTGCATGTCATCTCGAATCGGTGGCTTGGACCAGGCATATTGTGTCCCTCCTTTTACTTGTGTTCTAGATTCCCCAGTGACCTGAAATGGTGTTGCCACAATTACATTACGATGCGATGAATCAGTCGACACCATTAGATAGCTATTTAAACTAGTTTTGAAGAAATACGTCTTAAGTGAATCCTGCGAAAGTCACGAAGGCATGACCACTTGCTTCTTAACAAGGTCATCTTAAAAAGTCAAAGAGCACGAGAATGTGCACAAAGAAAACAGAAATTGGCATGTTATTCACGAATTGGTAGCCTGAACCGGGTATATTGTGTCCATCCTTTTACTTTTGTTCTAGATTCCCCGGTGACCTGAAGTGATGTTCCTGCGATTACATTATTATTCGATGAAAATCAATCGACACCATTTGATAGGTGTTTAAACCAGTTTTTAAAAACATTGTTTAATTAAATCATGCGAAATTGAAGAACAAGTGACCGCTTGCTTCTTAAAAAGGTCATCTTAAAAAGGTTATCCATGAACCGGCGGCCTAAATCCGTGTATATTGTGTCCCTCTTTTCGCTTGTGTTTTAGATTCCCTCATGATCTGAAGTGATGTTCCCGCAATTCGATCCAATGAAAATCACTCAACACCATTAGAAAGGTATTTAAACCTGTTTTTTCATAAACACATTGTAAGTCCATCATGTGATGGTCGAGAACTCGTGACCACTTGCTTTCTAATAAGGCCATCTTCCGAAGTCGAAGAACATGACAATGCCCACAAAGAAAATATAAATTGGTATGTTATCCATGAATCCGGGCATATTGTGTCCCTCATTTTACTTGTGTTATAGATTTTACTTGTGTTATAGATTCTCCCATGACCTGAAGTGAAGTTTCCATGATTACCGATGAAAAACACTAGACACCTTTATATAGGTATTTAAACAAGTTTTTAAGAAGCACGTTTTAAGTGAATCATGCAGAAGTGGAGAAGTCGTATAACACTTACTTCATAATAAGGTTATCTTCAAAAGTTGAAGAACATGAGAATGCGCACAAAGAATACATAAATTGCCATGTTATCCACAAATCGGCAGCTTTTTTTCGAAAAGGAGGAATACCCCCGGCCTCTGCATCTGGACGATGCATACGGCCACTTTATTGATTATAACACAAGACCTTACAAAGTCGTACAACAGTAAGACCAAAGCCACCATCTTCGCAACCTTTGTCGCTACTCCTATCTAACTGATGAAGGGGCGCTGATGGTCTGAGCCTAATACCAAACAGACCTCACAGCCAAACCTAACATCTGAGACCTGAGGTCCCAACCAGGACTCCTTCCAGGTATGGGCACCCACCAGTCCGGCGTGCTCTTCAACCAGGCCCCCTGCCGGATATGAGGCCGCTGCAGCCACGTACCATCAATCCATCTTCAGAGCTGTACTGTTGCATGAACCGTGCTAGGCCTCTCTGCCATCGACGCCACCACGACGCCAGACAGCGCCACCATCCTGCGCTCGTCCATCATCACACCCCCACCGGCGATACCCCTACTGCTCCATGCCGCCGAGACTCGCCGTTGTCGACATACCAGATGCCACGCCGCTCCTCCGACGCGAACACGAGAAACAGGAAACGCCCTCAAGATACAAGGGGCACTCTGCACAACCTGAAAGCCGCCGCGAGCAGCTGCAGAAATCCAGCCGGCAGCCAAAGCCCCCACCTTCATGAGCCCACACCCGAATCCTAGCTCCCCAGGCAACGCCTCCAAGGAGGGGATGACGCCCATGGCGCCACCGCTGCCCAATCCAGACCGGATTTTGGGTTTTCACCCGGGAGAGGACCGGAGGTGACAAGAATAAGGACCACGACACCGCCTTCAGGAAGGATGCATCGCCCGAAGCCGACGCCGCTGTCGAGCCGAACCAGCCGGCCTAGGGTTTCCCCCGGTCCCAATCTGCACCACCATCCCCAGAAGCACCGGAACCAGCAGCATCCACCGGCCACAAGCGCAAAGGGGAAGGAGCGGGAAGGATGGAGTAGCAGGCCTCCAGATCTGGCGAGGACGAAGGCCCCCGAACTGCCGCCGCCAAGCGCCGACTCCCCACCACCCGAGCGGTCGAGGACGCCGGGCAGAGTCCCCGCGCACACCGTCCAGAGCGCGAACGGCGGCGCCGAACCAGCAGGGGCCGCCGCCCCGTGGATCCAGATCTCCGCGAAGGGACGATGAAGGCCTCGCCGCCACCTTCCTCGCAGCCGCGCGACGCATCGGCGGCTCCTCTAGTGGTGACGAGGAGAAGAAGAAGAGGGAGGGGGACCGCCGGCGTTGGCTAGGGTTAGCCGCCCGTCTTGCCCCTGTTGGAGCGACGCGGGGGCGGGGCGGGGATTAGCTCTCTCAACAGCAAAAATCCTGTCCACAAATCGGCAGCTTGAACAGGGCATATTGTATCCCTCCTTTTACTTGTGTTCTAAATTCCTTAGTGACTTGAAATTGTGTTCCCATGAGTACATTACGGTCCGATGAAAATCACTTGACGCAATTCGTTAGGTATTTAAACTAGTTTTTCAGAAACAATTTTTAGGTGAATCATGCGAAAGTTGAGAACTCATGACCACTTGCTTCTTAACAAGGACATCTTCAAAAGTCGAAGAACACGAGAATGCGCACAAAGAAAACATAAATTGCCGTGTTAAACACAAATCGCTGGCCTGAATCTAGGTATTGTCCCACCTTTCACTGGTATTATAGACTCCTCGGTACCCTAAAGTGTTGCTCCCGGGATTACATTATGATCCAATGAAAATCACTCGACACCATTAGATAGGTATTTCAACTAGTTTATATGAAACACGATTTAAGTGAATCATGCCAAAGTCGTGAACTCAGTGGCCACTTGTTTCTTGAAAAGTTGAAGAGAACAAGAGAATACACACAAAGAAAACGGAAATTGGCATGTTATGGTTACCTTATCAATTGAAACATGGTTCTTATGAACTAAAATGCTAAAAGAGAGATATTTAAACCAGTCTTTAAGAAACATGTTTTAAGTGAATCATGCAAAAGTCAAGAACTCATGACCACTTGCTTCTTAACAAGGTCATCTTCAAAAGTCGAAGTGCACGTGATTGCGCGCAAAAAAATTGGAAATTGGCATGTTATCCATGAATTGACGGCCTGAACTCTGGGTATATTGTGTCACTCCTTTTACTTGTATTCTAGATTCCCTGGTGACCTGAAGTGATGTTTCAGCGATTACATTATTATTTGATGAAAATCACTCGACACATTTAGATAGGTATTTAAACCAGTTTTTTTAAGAAACACTTCTTAAGTGAAGCATGCCAAAGTCAAGAACAAGTGACCACTCGCTTCTTAACAAGGTCATCTTCAAAAGTCAAAGAACATGATAATGCACACAAAAAATTAGAAGTTGGCATGTTATCCACGAATCGGTGGCCTGAATCTGGGTATATTGTGTCCCTCCTTTCACTTCTGTTCTAGATTCCGCAATGACCTGTCCCGCGATTACATTATGATCCGATGAAAATCGTCACCATTATATAGGTATCCAAACCAATTTTTAAGAAACACGCATTAAATGAATCATACGATGGTCAAGAACTCCTGGCCACTTCGTAATAAGGCCATCTTCCAAAGTCGACAACCACGAGAACTTGCACAAAGAAAACTAAAAATGGTTGTGTTATCCATGAATCGACGACATGAATTTGGGCATATCGTGCCCCTACTTTTACTCCCGATGACCTCCCACGATTATCGATGAAAAACACTCGACACCATTAGATAGGTATTTAAACCAGTTTTTAAGAAACACCTATGAAGTAAATCATGCGGAAGTCAAGAACTTGTTACCACTTGCTTCTTAATAAGGTCGTCTTCAAAAGTCGAAGAACACGTGAATGTGCATGGAGAAAACAGAATTGGCATGTTATCCACGAATCGACAACCTGAATCCGGGAATATTGTGTCCATTCTGTCACTTGTGTTCTAGATTTCCCAGTGACATGAAGTAATGTTCCCACTTAAAATCACTCGACACCATTAGATAGGTATTTCAACTAGTTTTTAAAAAAACACTTTTTAAGTGAATTATGGGAAGGTCGGGAATCCATGACCACTTGCTTCTTAATAAGGTCATCTTTAAAAGTCGAAGGACACGAGAATACACACACACAAAACAGAAATTGGTACCAAAAAATGAGTACGCACAAAGAAAATAGAAATTGGAACAAAAAAATGAGTTAGCCATGGATTTACTCGAACTTAACACCTTAGAGCAATTTCAATGAGAGGACCTATTTCGCCCGTGCTGTCTGTTTTGGTTGGCATGGACAAAAAAAGAGGCCCAATGCGTCGACTCAAACCCAAATCGAGTTCGCTTTGCGTCCGCGCCGATTTGCGCCGCAAATGCGTTCGCATGGATGCGGAATGGACACCACGCGCGTCTTTTCGGTGTCCGCGGCGTCTCCACCCGGCGGTCGTCCAACTACCCGCGGTCAGCCTGGTCAGCTTAATTTATGACCACGGGCCCACGCGCCAGCGACATCTATCGTCCTTTTTTAAGTCGACTGTGCGGCGGGGCCGTCCTCATCCGCTTCCAGCCAGCCCCCGTCCCCATCTAGCCACACTCTGCTCCTCCGTCGGCGGCAAACCCTAGCCATCCCAGCGAAGCCAGATGGGCTCTCCCCGGCGCCGACAGCAGCAAGTCGAAGGGCAAGGCCCCCGCCATTCCTTTTCCCTCTGAGTCCTTCCCGCCTCCGTCGGCGCCAGCTCGCCGGCCGAAGCAGCGATCAGCGTGCCAGTGCACCAGGCGGAGTGACACTGACAGCACCGCATGCCTCTCCCGTACCCCGACGCCACCCTACCGCATGACTGGCACCTGGATTCAGAGAGGATCCTAGTACCGGCGGTGCCGCGGTTGGCTAGGGCGCACGCGGAGGAGGTGCAGCGCCGGCGGGCGCTCCTGACGCTGGAGCAGCACCGCAACGCCGCGTACGCCTTGGACTCACCCAACTGGGCTTGATGGTTCGCCTTCGAGCATGAGGAGGCGAGGCGACGCGGCGTTCGCGAAGTATTTTTTTTCTCACGCCGTCAAAATGGGTCAGACCAGCGTTAGGCGCATGCGGAAGTGGACGTTCGTGTCCGCCGGGTCAATTTAAACGAATAAAAAGCGGACAAAATCATAATCCGTTTGGATCCGGCCGTTGGAGTTGCTCTCAGTGATGGAAGCCATCCGCATAGCGGGAAATGCACTAAAGAACTTCAGTTAGAAAGGCGCACGTTTCCTATACGATTGGGGAGAAGCTCCTTCTCTCCGGCATATAAATGTGATGCCGCCGGCGAGGTGGGCAATTCGCTCATATGGGCCGGCCTCTTCCTCGCCGGAGCGCTCAGCGCGTGGGCCGGCCTCAGCCCGCACCCTTTTCCTCCCGCCGCGGCTGCTGTTGCTTCTCCTCCTCCATAAATTCTGTTGCTCCCGTAATTTTCCCAAGAATTGTTGTCGCCAAGAATCATCAGCCAAAAACCAAGAACTCAAGAATCTCCGGTCAGCCATGGCGAAGGAAGGCCTCGCCGCTGGGCGCGGCCCCTGCCTCTTCCTCTCCGGCCGGTGCGCCGTCCCGCTCGTCCCCCGAGGCGACCTCGCCGAGGTTCTCTGGTTCGAGGGCGGCGCGGCATGGTTCTTGGAGATGTCCGGGGAGGGCTACCCAGTCGCCGGTGGCGGTCGAGGCAGCGCTGGCGAGTCCCTATGGTCGGTGGGCTCCTTGGATGGGGCGGACGTACTCTGCCACAGGCCCCGCGGCCAGGCCGAGGCCGGCGTGGTTGGCGCCCCGGCCGTGTTCTGCTACTTGTGCGGAACGCCGCTTGTCGGCCACGCGGCGACGGTGTTCGTGTGCCTGTGCGGGGCGGGGCTCCTGGTGGGCGTCGGCGTCGTCCACGACTCGGACCCCGACGACGGGAGCACGGGCATTGGCCCGGCTTGCGTGGACGCCGACGTCGACATCGGCCGGGCGGGCGGCATGGGCGGAGCGGCCTCTGGCACAGGTTCGGGCGACGAGCGTCCCGCCGCAGTGGCGCGCCCGGTGGTCCACGGCCAGGGCGGCGTTCGAGGAGGCCGGCGTGCGCGTGAGCAGGCGGCGAGAGCGCCGGCGCCGGCGCAGACTCCGCAGGTACGTTGTTTTCGCGGTCTTGCCCCGCCCATCTTGGGCCCTCGGCTCTGTTCTGCCGTTTTCTTGGCACAAGTTCTCATCTCCGCTCTTCAGGGGGAGGGGAGGCGATCTCGGTGGCGCGAGGCTCAATCGCGAGCATCCTACAAGGCTCCAGCGGCCGCCGCCGAGGAAGCCGGCGAGGAGGAGCTGGCGGTGCAGGCGCCCGAAGCTGCAGGAGTGAACCAGGGTACTCCAGTCGTGTCGGCCCTCAACGACGATCTGGAGGTTGCATACACTGAGATGGCCTCGCACTCCCGCGCCATCGAGAGGCTCGTGGCCACGCAGAGGGCCCTGCGCAGGGATGCTGACGGAGCTCGGGACTGGACGGCCGTCGGCGAGCGGCTCCGGCCGCTGGAGAGCCGAGTCGAGCAGCTGCTGTCGCGTTACGACTGGCTGTCCGAGGAGGCGACAAGGCTCCGGAGCACGATCCGAGGAGCCGGAGGCTGCCCCGTCGAGCCGCCGCGCATCCTTGCAGTGCACCCGAGGGCACACACTTGCAAGAAGTAGACTATGTAGATCACTGGTGGCGCAGTACAAACACGAAGGGCTGTACTGTATTTTTGTTTGTGAATTTGCATCAAATGATACTTTGGTCTTGGTAATCTTTTAGCTGATTTGGTCCATTGTGCCAGGGAACAATTTTTGACTACCGATTTTATCTAGCTTTGTGTGCATTTGTGAAGAGGCCATGGGCACCCACCCCCTTCATAATCCCTTATACTAATAAAGATATCAGAACAAATCTGGATAAAAGTACATTTGAGCTGGAGTACAAATGTAAAGCAAGAGAAGACATCAATATCAACACAAATGTAATTTCATAAAAATCAACAATGATTTTGACGTTCACTTCAAATTATGGTAATTGCAGCAATGGATCAACTCATAGCTCAGGTTTGAATATACCTGTCCTCTTAAATCATGTTCCAATTATGTAATAGTTAATCAAACATCACGATGAAAACAAACTTGTGCTCTGGGTTTACATAGTCTTCAGCTTCAAAAAGAAAAAAAGTTTACATAGTCTTCACTCTCCTCTGTTGGACATGCAGTGTCCTTGGGATGGCTCCACGGGCTTGCCGTTCTTCCCTTGCCCTTGTGCCTTGTGTTCCCAATCCCCAATCCGCTTTTTGCTTCACTTGGGCCGCCTTCTTGGCATCACCCGTCTTGCACCACATGGCATCCGATTCTTTTTACTCTTCACTGAAAATCAGAATTTCTACAGATCGTCAATGTCAATGGCACACAACAACGGCAAACGTAAAAATTAGCAGCAAAGTGGAGCCTGAGGTGCTCATGGAAGGCTCCTTTTTTTTGCAGGAAAAAAAAGTAACGTACGATCATTAAAAGTGTGAATTTTGCCATATCAAATGTATCAACTTGAATACTATAAATAAGAAACAGATGACACAAGTTGCCGTGTGCTGCAATAGAATAGCTATGTCCATAAATATGACATGAAGTTAATTGTTCATACTGGTAAGTTTGAAGACAAGATTTTATTCTGTTTACAGTGAAGTATAGTGTGATACTGTCAAGCACAAGCACAGAACACAACCACTGATGCAAATTTATTGATGGCTGAAGTTGAATATCAATATGAACTACACCGAGACTACATAAGTCCAGAGCTGCAAACACATACCATTATCTAAGAAATATGTAGCTAGCAGCAGTTGACACCAAAACCCTTTCTCTAAAGCAAAATAGTGCGATCGTATAGTCTCGTCATCCGGATCGGCATCATGCAAAGTATCTTGATCCTTTTTTTTTTGTCTGCAATAGATGAAGGGAAACACTCAGTATTCAAATGTAAAAAGAAAAGGGCAGCACTAAATTAATTTGATATACATGTAGTTGTTGGCACCGAGTTCTTAGAGCAGAGAAATTCAACCTAAACATTAAGGCAAAAATACGTGATATATGCCCACATAACTTAACCATTAGGTACATCATGTAAAGATATACAAGATTTCACAGAAAATCCCAGCTTAACCAACACAATTACACAAATATTCTATCAAACAAACAACAAACGGCATTGACAAGAAGGCAGGACTCAATAAAATTATCTATTTAACATAAGTGTATGCTTGCATGTCATGTATACAATGTAAAGAGTAGCATCTAAAAATTAGTCATCTCACATTCCCAAATATCCATATCAATTACTATATCTTGTTTATAAGGGGCCTGGGCTTAGAAGCTTAGGTGACAAGGCACCCTTGCAGCGCCTTATAAATATGCCCGCTTTAGGCGCTTAAGCGTCTGCCTTAGTCGCTTAGGTAGCCTTACTGCCTTACAAACCATGTTACTATCATCATCTCAAGATTAACCTCATCATCGATTCCAGTAGCACTTCCGTTTTGGAAGCAGAATACTCCAACCAGAGGACCATATATTGCAACCGGAAGACGCAGAGAAGAAAAAAACTTTCAATTGCCTGTCCAAGAAAGTAAAGTGAAAAATTTAAATTATTAATCCTTCAACTAGAGACCCAAGAGGAAAGCACTTTGGATGACATTCATTAGTATCAGTAACATCTGCATTAAAACAAGATGTAGTTATATGGAAAGGGAAATCGGACAAGGGTAATTACACGAATAGGGGAATCAGCAAGCTGCATACATAAACATTGGAACTAAAACCAAAAATACTAACCAAATAGATAAGCACCAACAAGTGAAGCAGCTAAATACATCCTGAAATAGCTTCCCTATTTTTTATACAAACTCTTTGCAATGTCTCAACATACAGAACAACCTATCTAATAAGTTTACCTCTCCGGATCATGGTCAAACAGTACAAAATCATCTCCACATCTTCCTTGTCTCGATAAGAATCAAATGCAAGACCAAGCGTTTGAATTTGGTGTACAATAGCTCAGGCGAAGCTTGTATTTCTTTAGCATAAGCAATTGAACGAACGTATGTCTAATTATAGCAAAAAAAACTATAGAGAATAGAACATTATTAAACTTAGTAGAGAGAGCTTTAACCTGGGGGGCAGGGGCGGACCTACGTAGTGTCAACCGGTGTCACAGGACACCGGGTAAATTCTGTAATTACCTATATATATAGCTGTGACACCGGTAAAAAGAACAGATGGACACCGGCGGCCCATCTGGTGGCCCCTTCGGCCAGCGCCCAGTAACACAGTGACGCGTGCGAGCGAGGCATGAATGCAGCCAGGTACCAAGCTATCGGTCAATTTTTTATTTTCGAATATCGATCCTTTGACCCAGCCACCACACCCCTACAATACTGTACTGGAGTAGTATAGATCACTAGATAATTAAAAGAAAAGAGATAGTACAACGATTCATGCATCAACCTCTCTATTGTGCGTGCCTCTATACTTTTGGTTTTTCCTTCCTAATTCTTGCTTCCTGCTTAACTCAATCAATATACTTGATTAGTTTATTTTTTTATATAAATAATTTAGCTCCATGTGATCAAGATATTTGTTTTCATAGTTTGGATTTTTCTGTAATTTGATGTCCACCTTTCCTAATCGACTACTCTCTCCGTCTCATAATATAAAAGCTTTTTTTACACTAGTGTAATGTTAAAACACTTTTATATTATAGGACGGAGGGAGTAGTATTCCAAGTATAACACTTCACTACCCGCAAAAAAAGTATAACACTTCATTACGTGGAGTATTTCAATTTTAGTGTCATGCCCTTATGCCTTTTTGCAAAAAAAATTATCTTTTTAGTATATGTTACATTTACATATAACATTGGTTGACCTTCAAAAGACCAAAAGTATGTAATATACACATGGACACCGGGACATTTTTGTCCTGGGTCCGCCCCTGCTGAGGGGTAACATTAAGGTGGTGCAGACGTTGGCATAGCATTGCGGAATTGGCCTGGGTGTGCTACTGCCTGCTAACCCGTTCAAAATAGTACTAATAACAGAAGACCTCCTGAATCTAACAAGCTATAACCTAAAAAAACATCAGCATTTTTGATCTAGAACTATGAGAAACATTACATAGAAGCATGCGATAAGCACTGACCTCAAGGAATGTTTGCAATTAGTCCGTGTCAAGACATGCATGTTGTATGTGTTTATAATAATTTTGCAAACGAGATTTGTTAAATTGCTTTTCACCAGTGCTCTAGGAAAACAGTGCCCCTTTGCTTACTGTTGTTGGTAAATATTTCTTTTTGCAGCATATCAGAACTGAAATAACATCATGCCAACGACCTCACCCTAGGAGTCCACTCCATCACACGCCTCAACAATTATGTAGATGTAATTAATTTGACTCCCTCCATTGGATGAAATTGCTTTTTTGTGTGGTTTAATCACGTACAGTTTGTGCATTCCGTCCTTGAACTATTTATTGATGTTAGATATTGCTGCAAAAAATATATTTGTGCGCCTTTTTTCTAGCAGTCGAGTCCTGAAACAGAGGGGAGGTCAGCTTTGAGCTAGGGCACTCTAAGGAACGCCCAGGGATTATAAGCTAATATATGATTTTTGCCTTTTGTTTCAGGCATGTGATCACGATTCATATGATTAGTTCGTATTTGAGAACATGGATACCCAAGTTTTCCATGGTAATCCAGAAAGTTCAGATACTAAATATGGATATTAAGCTATGAGGAGAACCTTATTGACTCAGCCATCATCTTTTTTTTAGGTAGGTAATCATTAGTTCTCTATGATTCGTTGATATTTCTTAATAGATAAAGCCATGGTTTCCACAAGGCTCCAGCAAGATACTCCTACCGATTTTTAACGATTAGGACAACCTAAGTGGCTCATTCCTAGGCCACCATTGCAAATATGTATGGAGTAGTTCTTCTTAAATGTGCAAAAGTTCAAGCCATTCAGAACACCCTCTTAGGTTCATACAGAGAAGCAACTGCCATATTTTGTGAGAGTGTATTTTACAACCATTTGCTTAACTGATGCTGAGGACAATCACTCAGTACACAAATCATTTTTTTCTATTTTTTGTAAATACTGAATGGATACATTTTTAGGTCCATTTGTAAAGGTAGAGTATTCCTGTTTAGGCAGTGTCAAGTATTAAGATGCACCATTTCGTATTAGCTTTTCCGTAAATTTAAATTGCCAAAAAGGTCCAGTGCTACTTCATTAAAATTTTGCCGTGCCTTCCTAATATAAAATAACTTATGATCATGCAGGATTGCCTCCCTTGTCGAGAGATAAATTGCATCCTGTGTTCCATGGTGCAATTAAATCTGGTATTGGTAAATTTAATAAGGCATTTGATGGGCTCCTTCCCAAATGTTACTGTTTTATCTTAATTAGCACTCTGTAATGGAGCCTAAAAACAGTACAATGGGGAGAAGCGGGCAAAACCTAATATATTGACCTTTTATGTTAATTAGTACTCTGTAATGGAGCCTAAAGAATAGTAAAATAGGGAGATGCAGGCAACACTTAATATGTTGTTGTTTGATAGAAATAGAACACCATAATTTCGAACTGTTGATTTTATTAGTTATGGGTATGTGTTAATTGCTACACCTAGTATGTCTTTTTTCATCTGTGTAAAACTATTGAGAGTATGCAATCATGAACAAAGAATAAATTTCAACAAAACAATCCATCTATGTACCTTTGGATGCAAACTTAGTACAAAATCAACTTCTTATAGTGTTGTTCCTCTCATGGATACCTTGGGTCATCCTGGCATGTCTAAGCAGCAGAGGTGGAAAAGATAGGGAGGCATCCGCCTGCTCCAATCCATGTGTGCCGCCGCTAAAACGAGTTGTGAGGATCGACTTATCATCTCCATCTATGTACCACCATCACGATTTCTTAACCAGAATACATGTGAGTCGACGCAATGTAGTGAACGAAAGATGAAATTACCTGGAATTGGTATACCAGAAGAGGTCCTCGCCTTCCTGATTTCCCAGCCCTTCCACCTGGTACGCCGACGCAGTGGTTCCCGAACGCAAACACCTCCGGGAAGCCCTGAGAGCAAACGATGCAGCCTCCCAACAGTGACGGCACCGGTGATCCATGACCGAGGAGGGGCTGCACATCGCCCTGCACTATCCTGATTAACAAAAAAAAATTGATACGCATCCAAGACCCTACCGCGGTGCTATAAACCTCTCAAAAAATGTTGCATCGTATCGTTTAAATGGCCCTTGTGTGCTCATAACCTCTTTACACCACAGAGTAGCATCAGAAAAACTACTATGAAAGGTTGTTCAATGGACCTCGGACCCCTTACCTAGCCAACACAGTTATGCATAGGAAGGAAAGGACCAGATGAAGTTCACTCAAGGCCGAGTAATTCAAAAATGCAAAGTGCATTCAAATCAGCGAGAGGCAAACTGAACCCAATAACACCACAAACTAGTAGCCCATGATACAGGACTTGGATGAGTATCTTGAATGCAATGAAATTTGCACTTCAGTCTTCTTCTGCGGCACCCATTAACTTGGATCATAGACGTTCTCCCCGAATTCATCCTTGTCCAGATTTGCCTATTGTAAACCCTTCCTGCAATGGCGATCTTAACCTTGATGTTTTTGCTTGCAGATTCGAAATCCATGGTATTCGACAGCTTTGCTGTAATTAGCATCAGGCACTTGCCCACTTGGAATAGTTGAGTCTCCACTTGGTGAGAGGGGCATGAAGAAATCGAACAGCTAGGGCCTTTGACCTTGGATCTGCCATGGCGAGTCGTGTCTCACGGAATGAATCACGTGCTGACAGCGTCGAGCATCCTCCTCCTCATTCCAGGAGGCCAAGGGGGCGAGGGAGAGCATCTCCAGCAGCTCGTCTGGGATGTAGGGCACTCTGACCCATGGAAAAAAAATGCTCTCCGGCGCTGAATCTGAACTGCATTAGGGCCTAGCGCGGCCGGAGGCCTCTGGCGCTCTCCAGCGCTGGATCTGAACTTGTGCAGTAGAGCATCGAGCCGACGAGGATTCTCTACTGCGTGCATCGCGGTTCTCTACTGGAGCATGGTGGTGACGGATGGGGTTGGGGCGGCGCCGGCGGTGGTGGTGGGAAGAGATGTTGCTGACTGGTTAACTGAGAAAGGAAAACAGGTGCAGGGAATGTATCGTGCCGCTGGTGTCGTAAGTAGTAACAGACCATCGATCGTATCTCTGCAGAGAGTAACACGCCGCGCATTGGTTTGCATTTGCAAGACAGATTTTGTTCAACTTTGTAACATAGTACGAACGAAAAATGCAACCACCAATGCAAATGTATGACTAGACATTGATGGGTTGGTTTCATCACAAGGAACCTAAGGTAAAGTTTCTCTGTAGGCTACATGGAACCTCTTATCTTCATCCCTTCAACATTATTTTAAGATCCGTACTCTTCAACTAACTTACAGCAAGAAGATTTCTCTTTTTTGTTTCTCTCAAATGAAAAAACATATAGACTTCATACTTTGCAGATCAAACAAAATTTACAACTTCAATGTGTGAAAAAACTTTCAGATTTTTTGGACCAACATAAATATACAAAATGAGGATTTTTTTTGATTAAAAAATAAATTTTAGCATTTAAAATGCATGAAGAAATCTGAAAGTTTTTTCCCACATTAGCATTTAGAATGTTTGAAGTTTATACGTTGTTTCGTTTAAGAGAAACAAAAATGACAAATATGCCTGCACGGATCATGATGCAAAAATGAATGGCTAAGATAAGGGGTACCAAGTAGCTTGAGCTACACAAAACCACACTCGGAACTTAATCATCTGAGCTACGCCTGGTTCATAGTTTTTGTTCGTAATGACATGAAACTACGACAACTTTTTTGAGTTGCAGTGACACTCGGCCAAGAACGGAAAAATTTCGGCAAAGTGTTTGCTGAGTTCTATGATCAGCAAAAATGACTCGTTTGGCTGAGGGTCAGCAACGACAGCTCTAAGTTTTTTTTCCCGCGGATACTTAGCAAACATGTACAAAAAGGTTTATTTTTGCAGCTTTGTCCCCTGGAGCAAAAATAAACGTTGATGCTGGGCTTGCTCGCAGCCGCAGTAGTCCACAAGGACAAGGATGGTCACTATCTTGGAGCCTCGACAGTTGTTTTCGAGGGTCTAGCAGATGCACCAAGTCTAAAAGCCCACGCTTGCAATCAGGGCCGGTCCTGAGATTTCGGGGTCCCGAGGCGAAACTAGAACATGGAACCTTTAATATAGAAACATAAAAGTAATTATATATATAATAATGTAATTTCTTGGTGATTTTGCACATGCAACTTAGCACCTCGCCTCTTGGTGACAGGGTGTGGTCATCTGAAGATCAAAGTTGTGAGCGGTAACCATAGATTAAATCGCGGGCGAGAGGGAATCGCGGCTGAGATTTTTGCCGTGACGATTAAGGAAGGAATGACACAATCGCCCGTGATAGTGCTGCGATCTCCCGCGATTTACTGAGTGATATGCAAATCGCATGGGGGTTTCAGATCTACGATAGCGCCGCCATTGTTTAGATTTTGCCCACGATTTTAATTTATGGAGGTGACATCTAAGTCCCGAGGGCGCTCAGTTACCGATGTATCACAAAAAATATGTTCAGAAAAGTAAATACTTCTTTAATTTTCTTGGCAGCTCGTTCATCTTCAGGAAGTGACATCTCAAATCCATACACGGAATTGAGCCGATATTTTGTGTTGTATTATATTGTTATTACCTGCCAAATCAGCAAGAGTTCTTAGGATTTAGGACTGTAGTACTTCATGAAAAATAGTAATACAGTAATACATACGAAATTAGAAGAGAAATTATGCTGATATAATTATACTATATGTTTGGATTGTGATGGGGGTGACATGAATCCCCTAGCCATAATTCTGTCGTCCACACAATCGCTGATCTAAAGCTTCGGTCGATCCAAAAAACTGAAACATCTATAAACCCTAAGATAATAAAAAGAGATTTTTGATATGAGACGTACTTATATACCTCTCCTTCAGATCCATTGGAAGGATGTATTTGCTGGAACAGTTTCGTAAAGATCAGAGCTGTAGAGGAATAATCAATTTTAGAGAGGAGGCAAGTGGCGACGGATGACTCTTTTCGGTGGCGGCGGCTGCGAGCCTCAAGGCGAATCGATCAGCACGAATGCACGACCGCCAGCGTGTATGTGCGTGAGGAAGGACTAGCAGCGCGCCTGTGTCTACTTGGGCCAGGCCTTGTTTCACTTTTTTCCTGCGCATGCGTAGCATACGAACGAAGTAGAGCACCTGGTGGGGGGCCTTCCCTTTGGGGTCCTGCTTGCAAGCCAAGGACCTCAATCTCTCACATGTGGTCATGGCATCAGATTGCTTGGAGGTTGTTACAGTGCATGACTGTTTTGACACCTTATACTCATGTAATTGAGGATATAAGGATTAAGAAGAGCGATTTTGTTAAAGTTTCTTTTTCTGTTTTCAAAATAGGGAGGTGAATTTTGAAGCCCACCCATTGCTACGGCACCTTCGTCTCTCCCTGCAGGTCGCCATTTGTGGCTAGGGATTATGCCTGAGATTGTTTGTATTCCTGTTGTGTTGGACAATTAATAAAATCCCTGGTTTACCAAAGAAAGTCTTATAGCACATGTTTTTATTTAAAAAAAATCTTATGTGGGTTTTTTCTGGGTTTTTACTTTTTATTTTTTTTCTATTTTCACAAGTTAGTTTTTTTTCTTCTGGGCTTTTTATGTTTCACGTTTTAAAAGCATTTGTACTATAAAAATATTCCTAATAAACTTTGAACATTTTTCACATACACGCTAAATATGTCTTAATATATGTGCACATTTTTAATATATGCTGAAATTTTTAATATACAGTGAATATATGCTTATATACAGTGAATTTTTTTCAACATTTGGTGAATTTTTTTACTATGCTTTGAACTTTGTAAAAATACACATCAAGCATTTCAAAAAATTATTTCTTAAGAAAGCATCACTTTAAAAAATTCCAACAGTTGGTTGTTAAAAAAAGGATTAAAAATCAAAGAGAAAAAAGGCAAAGCAAACCCGCATAAGTCAGCGCGCTATCGAGCCAGCCCATTAGCGGCTCTGAGTCGGCCTCCTATATATACTGGACGCTAACGGGCATCCACAAGGAGGTCTGTTTTGCTAAGTTCAAAAAACAAAGTTACGGTTTTGCTAGTTTTTTACTTTTTACCTTTTCCATCCCTTCCCCATTTATATTCTAAAAATTTTCGGAATAGTATATACTTAGAAAAAAATATTTATTTTCAAAATTCAATTGTTTTAATCTATTTTAATAAATAGTTCATGATGCATCTAAAAAATGTCATTTTTTCAAAAATTGTTCAGAGTGTGTTTAAAGAATGTTCGTTGTTTATCTCAAAGAAGTTCACCGTGTTTCAAAAAAGTTCATCACGTATCTAAAAATGGCTCACCATCTATTTTAACAAAGTCCATTGGATGATAAAAGATGTTTAGTGTTTATTTTTTTAGGTATTTTTGAAATGTTCATTTGTTTCAAATTATCACTTATTTAAAAATGTGTATGTCACATTTTAAAAAAGTTCATTAGGTCAAACAATGTTCGTTGTTTATTTGTTTAAGTTTTTAGGTTTTCAGTGTATATTTTCAAATACATGATGAACAATTTCTGGAATACTGGATGAGCAGTTTCTTTATACACAATGAACATGTTTTAATATATAATTAATACTCCCCCGTCCCAAAATTCTTGTCTTAGATTTGTCCAGATACGGATGTATCTAATACTAAAATGTGACAAGAATTTTGGGACGGAGGGAGTATATCTTAAGAAAAAAATATTTTTAACACTTGATGGATATTTCTCAAAAGTGGCCTAAATATAGTTTGGTAAAACATGATCAATATTTTAGAGTAGTCGGACAAAAAATTAATACACCACGAACTTTTTAAATATGCACCAAACATTTTTCCAAAAAAAGGCTACAAACCTTTTATAAATACAGAAGATTTTATTTAAAAAACATTTTAAACATTTTTATAAATGATTAATATATAGAAAGAGAACCAGAAAAAATTGAAAATAAAAGTATAGGAAAAAAACAAAATCAGGATGAAAATGAATAGAAAGGAAAAATAAAGCAAAACAAGATGGAAAAACAAAATAAAATTACATTGAAACCTTATTCACCTAACTTGCTACTCGGCTGGCATGTCTCATGCTGCCCTGAAGCAAGCTGCTGCTAGTCTCGCAGTATAGCATATGCACTCCCATCATGCAGAAGGTAGAGATATCCTATATGGCTTGAGCGCTCACAACGTTAGCTCGGCTGTTGCGGCCCGATACCATACCACGACTTTACTCGCTCGCTTGATTCGCATTGGTGCCAGCTTGTTCGATCCTCACTGGTTTCTGGTTGACTTTTGCCACGAGGAGTGACCGTTGACCAAGATGGAAGATCGTTGGCCTTATCAAAAATTGTGTATTTTGAAAAAAAATGTTCACTCTTTTGAAAAAAATTCACTGATTTGAAAAAAGTTCTCAAATTAGTAAGCACTTACATGGGCTTCAAAAAACGTCTACAATTTTTAGAAAAAATATGAATTAGAGAAAATATTCATGAGTTTAAATAAATATCGCAAAATTTGCAAAACATTCGTGAATTTGAATAAAGTTTATAAATTTTCAAAATATTCAGATATTCGAGTTAGTTCACCAATTTTAAAAAATAATAATAAATCAGAGATTTGAATTTTATTTTTATAATTTAAATAATCCAAAAATATAAAAAACTTTGCGAATGCTATTCAAAACAAGTTCACGGATGTGACAAATGTTTATAAAATTCAGAATTTTTTATTTCTGAAAAAAATTAATAGCACTGCGATCATGAAAAAAAATACAAAAAACGAACGGCCCCAGCTAACAGGGTACGGAAGCTTCAGTTGGACGCTCGATGCGTCCAATAGCACTGCGATCGATTGACGTGCTCTGCTTACTGATTTTTTCCTTCGCTTTCCGATGTTTTCCTTCAATACATGGTTCTTTTCTTAAATTTAGGAACAAGTTTTGATTGTGATATTTTTTTTGAAAACTGGAACATTTAAGAAAATATCAATAAATTCTTAGATAGGGAAAAAATAAATCCAAAATTCTTGCACCTTTTTTGAAATACGAACATTTTTAGTATAGATGACTTCTTTTAATATGACCATTTTTCTAATTTCTGAATTTTTTTGAAACAAGAACATATTTAAAAATTCTGAAAGTATTTGAAGGGCATTTTTTACAACACTCAATATTTTTTGAAATGCAAAACACATTCTTAATTTTTTGATATAATTTTAACATGGAACATTTTTGAAAAAAATGTAAAAATAGAAAGAAAACTAGTAAAAGAAATAGTAGGACAAAGAGAAAAAAGCAAAAACTACTAAAAACCAGATCAAAACCTTCTAGAATGTTCTCAAACCTGAGAGTCTGTTTTGCTGCTCGCTCGAAGCTTTTGCGCGTTTTGCCTGCATTTTGAGCAATGTGCAGCAAATTGTTGTGGTTCCAAACAAAAGAATCGGCTAGGGCAGCACACTCATCGGACGACCCAATACATGCTACAGGATTGCCCGGTCTTAGCAATCTTTTAGAAGTTTACGGTCTGATCCAGTTTTGGTTTTTTGGTCGCTTTTCCTGTTGTTTCTATTATGCGATTTGTTTTTCCTTTCTACTCCCTTTGATCCATATTAATTGACGCTCACTTAGTATTAGCAGGATTATTTTTCTTTACTTCTCCATTTCAAGTTCAATTTTGTTTCAAAAAGGTTCGGAAATTAAAAATATTTGTTTTGACTTTGGAATTATAAAAAAGGTTTTTTAATAATTGGTCAGAAATTCGAAAAATGTTCATGTGTTCAAAAAAATCAAAGTTTTGTAAAATACTCCTATGTTTTCAAATTTACCCGCTTTTTAAAATTTGTTGACAAATTCAGGAAAATAATGCTTTCAAAAAATTATGAAAATTGTGTCCTTTTTGGATTTTTTTTGAACAAATTCTAAAAATGTTTCCCTTTCGAAAAGAATTGGGAGTTTTTCAGAAAAATGTTTGCCTTTTGAAAAAGAAGTTCACAATCTCCAAAAATGTTTGGAATTTCAAAATATTTTCCTTTTTAGAAAATTAATACAGTTTTGAAAAAACAGGCGATTTTTTTGAATCTTCTGCTACAGTGATTGTCAAGCTATAGTATACCCTTGGCCACAATGTCATCGCCTACAGTAGTTCTGTTCTACAGTCCTATTCGCTGCTACAGCGCCTGCCAATGGGCCGATATTGTCGGGCTTCTCTTGTGCACCACACCTCCTCTTCTTAGACGCAACGATCGTCCAATAGGAGTCCCCATGCAAAGGGTTGGCTCCTCCTCCTTTGAACCATAATTGACCGGCCACAAACACAGGCCATTAATTCACCATAGCTTTTATTCTGTTAACTCAAAATGTAGATTTTTTTGAAATTATATTTAAAAGATTATTAAATTAAGTTTAATGATATGATAAATATACATGAAAAAGTATAATTCATCTCTCCGATACTAGATGTTTATATAGGAGTATTTGAAAATAAATGTTTATCTTATATTTAAAAATTATTTAAGCATATAATAAATTTATACATTTAAAAATGCATCTCTTTGAGTAAAGTTGTTCATGTATGTCAAAAATAAGTTCATATAAAATATAAAGATGTAATATATTTTCTTCAGAAAGTGAGACGATTGATTGCTGGAAAAACTATCAGAAAAGTAATGAAGGAATAATAAAAATGCGTTAAAAGGCAGAATAAAAACAAAAAGATAAGGCCCCCCCCCCCCCCCCCCCCCCGACCTTCCCCATCGTGAACACACATAAATCTCCTAATCGGCACCTAAGAACCAGTTCTTTCACCCATCTAATTCTAGAAGCCTAACCAGTTCTTTAAGTTGAATAAGCTGGGTAGGGGGTAGCTTATACTAGAAGCCAAAAAATCCACACAAAACAGCTGACCCTGAGTGCAAGGAAGTTGCATGGCGTACACAGGCGACCAATTTGGGAATCCGCCCAGTACGTAGTTCTTCCGGTTGTACTATTTCGCTCCAGTTCTTTTTACTTGTTTTCCTTCTCCCTCCTGTGTTAGACTTTACATATTTAATAAAAAAATATCAAAAATCAATGAGTTTAGAATTCTAAAAAAAATCAATGAGTTTAGAATTCTAAAAAAATCAATGAATTTGAAAAAAATATCAAAAATCAATGAGTTTAGAATTTTAAAAAAAATCAATGAATTTGAAAAAAAAGATCAAGAAGTTGTAAAAGAAGTCCGTGAATTTTTTAAACATTTGTGAATTTGAAAAATGAAGATCAGAAAATTTAAAAAATCACGAATTTTAAATTTTTTAATAACTTATGAAAAAGGTTTGTGAAATTGAAAAAAAATCATGCATTTTAAAAAGTCATGATTTTGATTTTTTATGCAAATTTGAAAAGGTTCTCGAATTTGAAAAAATACATGAACTTGAATAAAATACAATTTTAAAAAATATCTTAAAAAGGCTCACGAATTTTGAAAGGAAAAATGAATGAATTAAAAAAGGGAAATAGAAAAAGAAAAAGAAAAAACCAATCATAAAACAAAAATAAACCCAATCAGGAAAACCAACCTATAGAAAACCGGCCCCAATAGAACCTGAGGGAACCTTCTAGGAGGTTTCCTAACAGATGGTCTAGGTGGGACTGATATGGGACGAACCACATAACAATGGACCATATGCGCTATGGACCAATAACACGGTAACCGATGTCTTAAGTGCCGAATAGGCATCAACTTGCTTTTCCTATATATCGTCTCATGAAGGAACCGCCCCTTCAAGGAAGTCCAACGGCGAACTAGTGGCGCATCACAATGGCTAGTAGAGTCTCTTCTTCTTTATTTTACCAGCAAATGTGCGTGGAGAAAAGGTATGGGGGTCGCTTTGCTTCCTATTGGACGTGTTGTGGGCCGTGGGATGAGATGCATGACATTGCCATGATCCACCCAGTGAATAGCTCGTCGTTACCCATTCCTTCCACCCCTCTTGCTTCCCGGCTGACCATGTCAAAATGTCTCGTCGACTTGTTCATCTCAAGAATTGTTGTGGAGTAGTCATACCCGCTCGGGCGCCCTACCCGATTCGGAATAAATGTGGATTTGAACGATTCAAAATTAATAGTAGGTCACACACTGATAAAAGATTAATGCATCCATATGTTTACATTTATATTATTTAATTGTCTTGCACATGTATATACTCTCCATTGATCAATTACAATTGACTACACATTAAATTTCAACCATTACACCTTCAACAGAGAAAAAAGGACCACTTTACTTTGCCAATGCAAAGACAGGATGAAATTGCTTAAAATGAAAACACTGAAATACTGTATTAAATCCCTTCAAGACCGAGGTGTATATATTAGTACCCCCTCTTTTAGGTATGGAACCAAGGTGTGCGTTGTAAAAGAGAAGATTAGGGCGTGAGCTCAGTATGAATGAGTTATTGCTCACTATTGCTTGCTCGTAAGGTACGTGAGTGATGATTAGACCAGGCCGTAAAATATAGAAGTGTGAAACATATTGTCTGTATTATTATTAAGTATAGATATAGATTACCAATGGTTGCATGCATCATCCTGATGCATAGGTCGGACATCATTCTTCTTTTAAAAAAATATACAGATTACCAAATAACTGTTATTCGACGGTTGAGGGGTAAAAAACACCGAATAAGTAACCACACCGGTTGTATGCATATATGTAACAAGAAATAAATATAGCACAATCATAAATAAGTTACAAGCTGATGATATATATGTTACTCATTTGCTACGAACAGAAGCTACTACTGTACTGTAACTCGAGTAGAAAAATGATTAAAATATACTGAATATATATTAATTACTACTCGGTAGGAAAAATAGAATGCCAAAAAAAGGACCGAGGATAAGTCCGGCATGCAAATGGCGGCATTCACCGGCCGGGCGGCGGCTCGGCGACCTCGACGTCGACGGTGGTGGTGCAGGCGAGCAGGCGGCGGAAGATGGCCCGCACCGCGCCGCACGACGCCTCCTGCAGCCTCCTCACCACGGCGCACCCCTTCTTCTTCCTCCTCCGCTTCCTCCTCCCGTTGCTGCCGCCGGTCGTAGTCCCGCGGCGCCCGTCTTGATCCCTCCCGGAGTACTGGCCTCCACCGCCGCTCGAGCTGCCGAACGAGCTTCCGGCGTCGGACCCGCCGCCGCCGCCCCGGTGCGGGAGGAAGCTGGGGAAGACGGCGGCGCGCTCCCGGACGCGGCCGAGGCACGCCATGGTGCGCTCGGGCACGGTCTCCTTCCGCGTCGAGAAGGTGTAGCTGCGGAGGTACATCTGGCGGCACGAGTAGCTGTCCACCACCCGCGGGCTGTCTCCACCAACATCGACGCCAGCCCCGCGGCGCATGCTGGCGCTGCCGCCGCCGTAGCACCCGGCGGCAGCGGCAGCGGGGCTGTCCGGGTGCTGGCGGTGGCGCCGCGCCATGGCGACGGACCGGACGAACTCGGCGTCGGACTCGGGCCACTTGTAGAGGCTGACGTAGCTGGCCCGCACCGGCACGCGCGCGTCCACGCACCCGATCGCCGCCTTGCACCCGCCCGCCATGGATCACGCTGATCTGTGCTGGTTGGAGTGGGGTATGTATATAAGAGTAAGAGACAGCGCGAGTGGCACTGGCGGCGGTGGTGGTGGTGCATGTGAGGGCGTGAGAGGGTGGGTGGCTTTGGTTGCAAGGAAAGGTGGTGCGTTTTCTTGCTGGGGGAATCATCATGCGGCATCATCATCACCTGCGTCCCATGCTCCGGGTGCTGCTCGCTCCATTGCTCGTGGATCCTGGTCGGCCCTGCGCCTGCATGCGTGGGGGTCAAATCCGGTGGCCTTCTGCGAGCACCAGCCTGAGTGAGTAAAAAAATGTCAAAACTTCGGCACACATGCACCGGCCGCATGATAAAACAAATCGATGCTATCTAGTGCTCCATCATTTACCTAGCATTCTCGATCGATCGGTTTTGATTTGTAACTTTTTAAAAAAACTTACTTTTCTTGCCCTATGTTACTGGTGATTCTAGAATGGTTGGTCCTTGAACTCCAATTCCACTCACCTCCGGTCATAAATTTCGAAATCAGATGAAAATGACATGGCAGAGGTTTTGCACACACGACCTAGTCAACACAGGAAAATGAAAAAAAAAACAGATTTGGTAAAAAAAAACCTCTAAAAATAAAAAACAGAAAATAGTTTAGCAACAATCAAGGAGATTGGAAATATGGGGATTTTTCATGAATGTTCAGAACTGTTCTTAGCCTTTTCTTTAGTTCTTTAGTTTTCCATAGTACTTTTAAACTTTTGCAGTCCCACAATTGCATTTTGTTCGTTCCCACATTCTACTAAGTTTTTCATTTTTTTACATTTTTCTTACTTATCCAATCTCTATTTTCCAGCTTTCCTAAAAAAATCCAGTTATTTACTTTCTTTCGGAATTTTTTTATTTTCTGTACTTTTTTCTAGATTTTAGAAAGCACCACTATCTCACGTTCATACCGCTTTCGCTGAGGTATTTGTAGTTTCAGAATCTACGTGTCAAAGATGGCCAAAGTTGGAGTTTACTGACCAAATCTA
>NC_053022.1:32467127-32569927 GCF_003073215.2 Triticum urartu
CTACTTGATAGTTTAGTGCACCATGCTTAACGGCTTAGAATCAGGACTTCAAAGATGTTTTGAACGTCATGGACCATATGAGATGTTCCAGGAGTTGAAGTTAATATTTCAAGCAAATACCCGAGTTGAGAGATATGAAGTTTCCAACAAGTTCTATAGCTAAAAGATGGAGGAGAATCGCTCAACTAGTGAGCATGTGCTCAGATTGTCTGGGTACTACAAACGCTTGAATCAAGTGGGAGTTAATCTTCCAGATAAGATAGTGATTGACAGAATTCTCTAGTCACCATCACCAAGTTAGTAGAACTTCGTGATGAACTATAGTATGCAAGGGATGACGAAAACGACTCCCGAGCTTTTCATGATGATGAAATCGATGAAGGTAGAAATCAAGAAAGAGCATCAAGTGTTGATGGTTGACAAGACCACTAGTTTCAAGAAAAGGGCAAAGGGAAGAAGGGGAACTTCAAGAAGAACGGCAAACAAGTTGCTGCTCAAGTGAAGAAGCCCAAGTCTGGTCCTAAGCCTGAGACTAAGTGCTTCTACTGCAAAGAGACTGGTCACTAGAAGCGGAACTACCCTAAGTAATTGGTGGATAAGAAGGATGGCAAAGTGAACAAAGGTATATTCGATATACATGTTATTGATGTGTACTTTACTAGTGTTTATAGCAACCCCTCGGCATTTGATACTGGTTCAGTTGCTAAAAGTAGTAACTCGAAACGGGAGTTGCAGAATAAACAGAAACTTGTAAAAGTCGAGGTGACGATGTGTGTTGGAAGTAGTTCCAAGATTGATATGATCATCATCGCACTCTCCCTATACTTTCGGGATTAGTGTTGAAACTAAATAAGTGTTATTTGGTGTTTGCGTTCAGCATGAATATGATTTGATCATGTTTATTGCAATACAGTTATTCATTTAAGTTAGAGAACAATTGTTGTTCTGTTTACATGAATAAAACCTTCTATGGTCATACACACCAACGAAAATGATTTGTTGGATCTCGTTCGTAGTGATACACATATTCATAATATTGAAGCCAAAAGATGCAAAGTTAATAATGATAGTGCAACTTATTTGTGGTACTGCCGTTTAGGTCATATTGGTGTAAAGCGCATGAAGAAACTCCATGCTGATGGGATTTTGGAATCACTTGATTATGAATCACTTGATGCTTGCGAACCATGCCTTATGGGCAAGATGACTAAGACTCCGTTCTCCGGAACAATGGAGCGAGCAACTGACTTATTAGAAATAATACATACTGATGTATGTGATCCGATGAGTGTTGAGGCTCGCGGCGGGTATCGTTATTTTCTGACCTTCACAGATGATTTGAGCAGATATGGGTATATCTACTTGATGAAACACAAGTCTGGAACATTTGAAAAGTTCAAAGAATTTCAGAGTGAAGTGGAGAATCATTGTAACAAGAAAATAAAAGTTTCTACGATATGATCGCAGGGGTAAAATATTTGAGTTGCGAGTTTGGTCTTCAGTTAAAACAATGTGAAATAGTTTCACTACTCACGCCACCTGGAACACCACAGCATAATGGTGTGTCCGAACGTCATAACCGTACTTTATTGGATATAGTGCAATCTATGATGTTTCTTACCGATTTACCAATATCGTTTTGGGATCATGCATTAGAGACAGCTGCATTCATGGTAAAAAGGGGCACCATCTAAGTCCGTTGAGACGACACAATCTGAACTGTGGTTTGGCAAGAAACCAAAGTTGTCGTTTCTTAAAGTTTGGGATTGTGATGCTTATATGAAAAAGTTTCATCCTGATAAGCTCAAACCCAAATCGGAGAAATATGTCTTCATAGGATACCCAAAGGAGACTGTTGGGTACACCTTCTATCACAGATCCGAAGGCAAGACATTTGTTGCTAAGAATGGATCCTTTCTAGAGAAGGAGTTTCTCTTGAAAGAAGTGAGTGGGAGGAAAGTAGAACTTGATAAGGTAATTGTACCTTCTCCCTTATTGGAAAGTAGTTCATCACAGAAATCTGTTCCTGTGACTACTACACCAATTAGTGAGGAAGCTAATGATGATGATCATGTAACTTCAGATCAAGTTACTACCGAATCTCGTAGGTTAACCAGAGTAAGATCCGCACCAGAGTGGTACAGTAATCTTGTTCTGGAGATCATTCTACTTGACCATGACGAACCTACGAACTATGAGGAAGCGATGATGAGCCCAGATTCCGCAAAATGGCTTGAGGCCATGAAATCTGAGATAGGATCCATGTATGAGAACAAAGTATGGACTTTGGTTGACTTGCCCAATGTTCGGCAAGCCATTGAGATTAAATGGATCTTCAAGAGGAAGACGGACGCTGATAGTAGTGTTACTATCTACAAAGCTAGAATTGTCGCAAAAGGTTTTCGACAAGTTCAAGGTATTGACTACGATGAGAGTTTCTCACTCGTATCTATGCTTAAGTCTGTCCGAATCATGTTAGCAATTGCCGCATTTTATGAAATCTGGCAAATGGATAAACAAAACTGCATTCCTTAATGGATTTATTAAAGAAGAGTTGTATATGATGCAACCAGAAGGTTTTGTCAATCCTAAAGGTGTTAATAAAATGTGCAAACTCCAGCGATCCATCTATGGACTGGTGCAAGCATCTCAAAATTGGAATGTATGCTTTGATGAGTTGATCAAAGCATATAGTTTTATACAGACTTGCGGTGAAGCCTGTATTTACAAGAAAGTGAGTGGGAGCACTACAGCATTTCTGATAAGTATATGTGAAAGACATATTGTTGATCGGAGATGATGTAGAATTATTCTGCAAAGCATAAAGGAATATTTGAAAGGAGTTTTTCAAAGAAAGACCTCGGTGAAGCTGCTTACATATTGAGCATCAAGATCTATAGAGATATATCAAGATGCTTGATAAGTTTTTCAATAAGTACATACCTTGACAAGATTTTGAAGTAGTTCAAACTGGAACAGTCAAAGAAGAAGTTCTTGCCTGTGTTACAATGTGTGGAGTTGAGTAAGACTCAAAACCCGACCACGGCAGAAGATAGAGAGAGAATGAAAGTCATTCCCTATGCCTTAGCCATAGGTTCTATATGTTGGGGAACGTAGCAGAAATTCAAAATTTTCTACGCATCACCAAGATCAATCTATGGAGTAATCTAGCAACGAGGGGAAGGAGAGTGCATCTACATACCCTTGTAGATCGCTAAGCGTAAGCGGTCAAGTGAACGGGGTTGATGGAGTCGTACTCGTCGTGATCCAAATCACCGATGATCCTAGTGTGGAACGGACGGCACCTCCGTGTTCAACACACGTACAGCCCGGTGACGTCTCCTACGCCTTGATCCAGCAAGGGGAGAAGGAGAGGTTGGGGAAGACTCCATCTAGCAGCAGCACGACGGCGTGGTGGTGGTGGAGGAGCGCGGGACTCCAGCAGGGCTTCGCCAAGCACTACGAGAGATGAGGAGGGAGAGAGGTAGGGCTGCGCCAACAGGGAGAGCAAATCACGTGTGTTGGGCAGCCCCATACCTCAAGTATATATAGGGGGAGGGGAGGGGCTGCGCCCCCACCTAGGGTTCCCTCCCTAGGGGTGGCGGCAGCCCCCAGATCCCATCTGGGAGGCGGCCAAGGGGGAGAGAGAGGGGGGGCGCACCTAGGGTGGGCCTTAGGGCCCATCTGCGCCTAGGGTTTGCCCCCTCTCCTCTTGAGGACGCCTTGGGCCCTTGGTGGGAGGCGCCTTAGCCCACATAGGGGCTGGTTCCTTCCCACTTATGGCCCACGCAAGCCTCCGGGACTGGTGGCCCCTCCCGGTGGACCCCCGGACCCCTCCGGTGGTCCCGGTACACTATTGTTGATGCCCGGAACACTTCCGGTGTCCAAAACAGGACTTCCCATATATAAATCTTTACCTCCGGACCATTCCGGAACTCCTCGTGACGTCCGGGATCTCATCCGAGACTCCGAACAACATTCGGTAACCACGTATATCTATGCCCTATAACCCTAGCGTCATCGAACCTTAAGTGTGTAGACCCTACGGGTTCGGAACCATGCAGACATGACCGAGACAACTCTCCGGTCAATAACCAACAGCGGGATATGGATACCCATGTTGGCTCCCACATGTTCCACGATGATCTCATCGGATGAACCACGATGTCAAGGATTCAATCAATCCCGTATACAATTCCCTTTGTCTAGCGGTACGATACTTGCCCGAGATTCGATCATCGGTATCCCGATACCTTGTTCAATCTCCTTACCGGCAAGTCTCTTTACTCGTTCCGTAACACATCATCCCGTGATCAACTCCTTGGTCACATTGTGCACATTATGATGATGTCCTACCGAGTGGGCCCAGAGATACCTCTCCGTTACACGGAGTGACAAATCCCAATCTCGATTCGTGCCAACCCAACAGACACTTTCGGAGATACCTGTAGTGTACCTTTATAGCCACCCAGTTACGTTGTGACGTTTGGCACACCCAAAGCACTCCTACGGTATCCGGGTGTTGCACAATCTCATGGTCTAAGGAAATAACACTTGACATTAGAAAAGCTTTAGCATACGAACTACACGATCTTTGTGCTAGGCTTAGGATTGGGTCTTGTCCATCACATCATTCTCCTAATGATGTGATCCCGTTATCAACGACATCCAATGTCCATGGTCAGGAAACCGTAACCATCTATTGATCAACGAGCTAGTCAACTAGAGACTTACTAGGGACATGTTGTTGTCTATGTATCCACACATGTATCTGAGTTTCCTATCAATACAATTCTAGCATGGATAATAAACGATTATCATGAACAAGGAAATATAATAATAACCAATTTATTATTGCCTCTAGGGCATATTTCCAACAGTCTCCCACTTGCACTAGAGTCAATAATCTAGTTCACATCGCCATGTGATTAACACTCACAGGTCACATCGCCATGTGACCAACATCCAAGAGTCTACTAGACTCAATGATCTAGTTCACATCACTATGTGATAAACACTCAAAGAGTTCTGGGTTTGATCATGTTATGCTTGTGAGAGAGGTTGTAGTCAACGGGTCTTGCCATATTCAGATCCCTATGTATTTCGCAAAACTTTATATCGTAGATGCTGCTACCACGTTCCACTTGGAGCTATTACAAATTGTTGCTCCATTATACGTATTCGGTATCTCTACTCAGAGCTATCCGGATAGGTGTTAAGCTTGCATTGATGTAACTCTTTACGTCGAACTCTTTATCACCTCCATAAACAAGAAACATTTCCTTATTCCTCTAAGGATAATTTTGACCGCTATCTGGTGATCTACTCCTAGATCACCTTTGTACCCTCTTGCCAGACATGTGGCAAGGCACACATCAGGTGTGGTACTCAGCATGGCATACCGTATAGAGCCTATGACAAGATCATAGGGGATGACCTTCGTCCTTCCTCTTTCTTCTGCCGTGGTCAATCTTTGAGTCTTACTCAACTTCACACCTTACAACTCAGGTAAGAACCCCTTCCTTGACTGATCTATTTTGAACTCCTTCAAAAACATGTCAAGGTGTGCGTTCTTTGAAAGTATCATCAGGCGTCTTGATCTATCTCTATAGATCTTGATGCCCAATATGTAAGCAGCTTTATCCAGGTCTTCCTTTGAAAATCACTCTTCAAACAAACAGTTTATGCTTTCCAGAAATTCTACATTATTTCGGATCAACAATATGTCATCCACATATACTTATCAGAAATGTTGTAGTGCTCCCACTCACTTTCTTGTAAATACAAGTTTCTAGCAAACATTGTATAAACCTAAAAGCTTTGATCACTCCATCAAAACATATATTTCGATTCCGAGATGCTTGCTCTAGTCCATAGAAGGATTGCTGGAGCCAGCATACCTTTTAGCATCCTTAGGATCGTCAAAACCTTTTATTGTATTACATACAACTTTTCTTATGAAAACTGGTAAGAAAACTTGTTTTGACATCCATCTGTAAGATTTCATAATCAAAAAATACAGCTAATGCTATCATGATTCCGACGGACTTAAGCATCGCTACGGGTGAGAAATTCTCATCGTAGTCAACTCCTTGAACTTGTGAAAAGACTCTTTCCCACAAGTCGAGCTTCATAGACGGTAACATTACCGCCCACGTCCGTCTTCTTCTTAAAGACCCATTTATCTCAATGGCTTGCCGATCATCGGGCAAGTCCACCAAAGTCCATACTTTGTTCTGATATATGGATCCTATCTCGGATTTCATGGCTTCTAACCATTTGTCGGAATACGGGCCCACCATCGCTTCTCCATAGATCGTAGGTTCATTGTTGTCTAACAACATGATATCTAAGACAGGATTACCGTACCACTTAGGAGTAGTACATATCCTTGTCGACTTACAAGGTTCGATAGCAACTTGATCCGAAGCTTCATGATCACTATCATTAACTTCCTATTCAACAGACGTAGGCTCCACAGAAAACATCTTTCTATGTTGCATCACTCTCTGGTTGAAGTAAAGGTTTGACAACCTCATCAAGTTCTATCTTCCTCCCACTCAATTCTTTTGAGAGAAACTCCTTCTCGAGAAAGGACCCGTTCTTAGCGACAAACAATTTTCCCTCGGATCTGAGATAGAAGGTATACCCAACTTGTCACCTTTGGGTATCCTATGAAGATGTGTTTGTCCACTTTTGGGTTCGAGCTTCTCCGGCTGAAGCCTTAAGCATCGCATCCCCAAACATTAAGAAACGACAACTTTGGTTTCTTGCCAAACCAATGTTCATTCGTCGTCTCAACGGACTTAGATGGTGCCCTATCTAAAGTGAATGCAGCTGTCTCTAACGCATAACCTCAAAATGAAAACGGTAGATTGGTAAGAGACATCATAGATCGCACCATATCTCATAGGGTTTGATTACGACGTCCGGACACACCATTACCTTGTGGTGTTCCAGGTGGCTTCAACTATGAAACAATTCCACAATGTCTTAAGTGATTGCCAAACTCATAACTCAGAAAATCCCCTTTTGATCAGACCATAGGAACATGATCTTATTGTTATGATGGTTCTTAACTTCACTCTGAAATCGCTTGAACTTTTCAAACATTTCAGACTTGTGCTTCATTAAGTAGATATACCTATATCTACGCAAATCGTTGGTGAAGATGAGAAAATAGCGATATCCACCGCACACTTCAATTCTCATTGGATCACACGCATCAGCATGCATGATTTCCAACAAGTTACTTGCCCGTTTCATTGTACCTGAAAACGGGGTCTTAGTCATCCTGCCCATGAGGCATGGCTCGCATGTGTCAAGTGATTCAAAATCAAGTGACTCCAAACATCCATCGATATGGAGCTTCTTCATGCATCTTACGCCAATATGACCTAAGCGGCAGTGCCACGAGAAAGTGGTACTATCATTATTAACTCTACATCTTTTGGCGTGAACATGTGTATTACCACGACCGAGATTCAATGAACCATTCACATAGGGTGCATGACCATGAAAGGTATCATTCATGTAAACAGAATAACCATTATTCTCTAACTTAAATGAATGACCGTATTGCAATGAACATGATCTAATCATATTCATGCTCAACGTAGACACCTGATAACATTTATCTAGGTTCAATACTAATCCCGAAGGCAGATGGAGCGTGCGATGGTGATCTCATCAACTTTGGAAACACTTCCAACACACATCGTCACCTCGCCCTTAGCCAGTCTCCGTTTAGTCCGTAGCTTTTGCTTCAAGTCACCAATAATAGCAACTGAACCGGTATCCAATACCCAGGTGCTACCAGGAGTACTAGTGAGGTACACATTAATACCACGTATATACTTTGTTGAAGTTACCGGCCTTCTTATCTACCATGCATTTGGGGTAATTCCGCTACCAGTGACTGTTCCCCTTACAATAGAAGCACTCAGTCTCGGGTTTGGGTTCAACCTTGGGTTCCTTCACTGGAGCGGCAACTGGTTTGCCATCCATGAAGTTTCCCTTCTAGCCCTTGCCCTTCTTGAAACCAGTGGTCTTGTTAAACCATCAACACTTGATGCTCCTTCTTGATTTCTACCTTTTGCGGTCTTAAGCACCGCGAACAGCTCCGGGATCAACTCCATCCCTTGCATGTCATAGTTCATCATGAAGATCTAGTAGCTTAGTGATAGTGGCTAGAGAACTCTATCAATCACTATCTTATCTGGAAGTTTAACTCCCACTTGATTTAAGTGATTGTAGCACCCAGACATTCTGAGCACATGCTCACTAGCTGAGCTATTCTCCTCCATCTTGTTGGCAAAAGAACTTGTCAGAGGTCTCACACCTCTCAACACGAGCATGAGCCTGAAATCCCAATTTCAGCTCTTGGAACATCTCATATGTTCTATGGCGTTCAAAACATCATTGGAATCCCGATTCTAGCCGTAAAGTATGGTGCACTAAACTATCAAGTAGTCATCAGGATGTGTCTGTCAGGTGTTCACAACATCCACAGACGATGTTGTAGGGGTTTGCACATCGAGCGGTGCATCAAAGACGGCAGCCTTCTGTGTAGCAGTGAGGACACTCCTCGGACTACGGACCCAGTCCGCATCATTGCTTACAATATCTTTCAACTTAATCTTTCTCTAGGAACGTATTGAAACAGGGAGTTACAATGTGAGCTATTTATCTACAACATATTTGCAAAGACAATTTAGACTATGTTCATGATAATTGAGTTCATCTAATGAACTCCCACTCAGATAGACATCCCTCTAGTCATCTAAGTAAAACATGATCCGAGTCAACTAGGCCGTGTCCGATCATCACGTGAGACGGACTAGTCAACATTGGTGAACATCTTCATGTTGATCGTATCTTCTATACGACTCATGCTCGACCTTTCGGTCTTCCGTGTTCCGAGGCCATGTCTGTACATGCTAGGCTCGTCAAGTCAACCTAAGTGTTTTTGCTGTGTAAATCTGGCTTACACCCGTTGTATTTGAACGTTAGAATCTATCACACCCGATCATCACGTGGTGCTTCGAAACAACGAACCTTCGCAACGGTGCACAGTTAGGGGGAACACATTTCTTGAAATTTTAGTGAGGGATCATCTTATTTAAGCTACCGTTGTTCTAAGCAAATAAGATGTAAAACATGATAAACATCACATGCAATCAAATAGTGACATGATATGGCCAATATCATTTTGCTCCTTTTGATCTCCTTCTTCGGGGCTCCATGATCATCGTTATCACCGGCATGACACCATGATCTCCATCATCGTGTCTTCTTGAAGTTGTCTCGTCATCTATTACTTCTACTACTATGGCTAACGCTTTAGCAATAAAGTAAAGTAATTACATGACATTTATGTTGACACGTAGGTCATAAATAAATTAAGACAACTCCTATGGCTCCTGCCGGTTGTCATACTCATCGACATGCAAGTCGTGATTCCTATTACAAGAACATGATCAATCTCATACATCACATATATCATTCATCACATCCTTTTGGCCATATCACATCACAAGGCATATGCTGCAAAAACAAGTTAGACGTCCTCTAATTGTTGTTGCAAGTTTTTATGTGGCTGCTATAGGTTTCTAGCAAGAACGTTTGTTACCTACGCGAAAACCACAACGTGATATGCCAATTTCTATTTACCCTTAATAAGGACCCTTTTCATCGAATTCGATCCGACTAAAGTGGGAGAGACAGACACCCGCTAACCACCTTATGCAACTAGTGCATGTCAGTCGGTGAAACTAGTCTCACGTAAGAGTACGTGTAAGGTCGGTCCGGGCCGCTTCATCCCACGATGCCGCCGAATCAAGATAAGACTAGTAACGGCAAGCAAATTGACAAAATCGACGCCCACAACAACTTGTGTTCTACTCGTGCATAGAAACTACGCATAAACCTGGCTCTGATACCACTGTTGGGGAACGTAGCAGAAATTCAAAATTTTCTACGCATCACCAAGATCAATCTATGGAGGAATCTAGCAACGAGGGGAAGGAGAGTGCATCTACATACCCTTGTAGATCGCTAAGCGGAAGCGTTCAAGTGAACGGGGTTGATGGAGTCGTACTCGTCGTGATCCAAATCACCGATGATCGTAGTGCCGAACGGACGGCACCTCCGTGTTCAACACACATACAGCCCGGTGACGTCTCCTACGCCTTGATCCAGCAAGGGGAGAAGGAGAGGTTGGGGAAGACTCCATCCAGCAGCAGCACGACGGCGTGGTGGTGGTGGAGGAGCGCGGGACTCTAGTAGGGCTTCGCCAAGCACTACGAGAGATGAGGAGGGAGAGAGGTAGGGCTACGCCAACAGGGAGAGCAAATCACGGGTGTTGGGCAGCCCCATACCTCAAGTATATATAGGGGGAGGGGAGGGGCTGCGCCCCCACCTAGGGTTCCCTCCCTAGGGGTGGCGGCAGCCCCCAGATCCCATCTGGGAGGCGGCCAAGGGGGAGAGAGAGGGGGGGCGCACCTAGGGTGGGCCTTAGGGCCCATCTGCGCCTAGGGTTTGCCCCCTCTCCTCTTGAGGACGCCTTGGGCCCTTGGTGGGAAGCGCCTTAGCCCACATAGGGGCTGGTTCCTTCCCACTTATGGCCCACGCAAGCCTCCGGGGCTGGTGGCCCCTCCCGGTGGACCCCCGGACCCCTTCGGTGGTCCCGGTACACTACCGGTGATGCCCGGAACACTTCCGGTGGCCAAAACAGGACTTCCCATATATAAATCTTTACCTCCGGACCATTCCGGAACTCCTCGTGACATCTGGGATCTCATCCGAGACTCCGAACAACATTCGGTAACCACGTATATCTATTCCCTATAACCCTAGCGTCATCGAACCTTAAGTGTGTAGACCCTACGGGTTCGAGAACCATGCAGACATGACCGAGACAACTCTCCGGTCAATAACCAACAGCGGGATATGGATACCCATGTTGGCTCCCACATGTTCCACGATGATCTCATCAGATGAACCACGATGTCAAGGATTCAATCAATCCCGTATACAATTCCCTTTGTCTAGCGGTACGATACTTGCCCGAGATTCGATTGTCGGTATCCCGATACCTTGTTCAATCTCGTTACCGGCAAGTCTCTTTACTCGTTCCGTAACACATCATCCCGTGATCAACTCCTTGGTCACATTGTGCACATTATGATGATGTCCTACCGAGTGGGCCCAGAGATACCTCTCCGTTACACGGAGTGACAAATCCCAATCTCGATTCGTGCCAACCCAACAGACACTTTCGGAGATACCTGTAGTGTACCTTTATAGCCACCCAGTTACGTTGTGACGTTTGGCACACCCAAAGCACTCCTACGGTATACGGGAGTTGCACAATCTCATGGTCTAAGGAAATGACACTTGACATTAGAAAAGCTTTAGCATACGAACTACACGATCTTTGTGCTAGGCTTAGGATTGGGTCTTGTCCATCACATCATTCTCCTAATGATGTGATCCCGTTATCAACGACATCCAATGTCCATGGTCAGGAAACCATAACCATCTATTGATCAACGAGCTAGTCAACTAGAGGCTTACTAGGGACATGTTATTGTCTATGTATCCACACATGTATCTGAGTTTCCTATCAATACAATTCTAGGATGGATAATAAACGATTATCATGAACAAGGAAATATAATAATAACCAATTTATTATTGCCTCTAGGGCATATTTCCAACACTATAAAGTATGCCATGCTGTGTACCAGACCTATTGTATACCCTGCCCTGAGTTTGGCAAGGGAGTACAATAGTGATCTAGGAGTAGATCACTAGACATTGGTCAAAAATTATCCTTAGTGGAATAAGGATATGTTTCTCGATTATGGAGGTGACAAAAGGTTCGTCGTAAAGGGTTACGTCGATGCAAATTTTGACACTGATCCAGATGACTCTAAGCCTCAATCTGGATACATATTGAAAGTGGGAGCAATTAGCTAGAGTAGCTCCATGAAGAGCATTGTTGACATAGAAATTTGGAAAATACTTACGGATCTGAATGTGGCAGACCCATTTACTAAACTTCTCTCACAAGCAAAACATGATCACACCTTAGTACTCTTTGGGTGTTAATCACATAGCGATGTGAACTAGATTGCTGACTCTAGTAAACCCTTTGGGTGTTGGTCACATATCGATGTGAACTATGGGTGTTAACCACATAAAGATGTGAACTATTGATGTTAGATCACATGGCGATGTGAACTAGATTATTGACTCTAGTGCAAGTGGGAGATTGAAGGAAATATGCCCTAGAGGCAATAATAAAGTTGTTAATTATTTCCTTATATCATGATAAATGTTTATTATTCATGCTAGAATTGTATTAACCGGAAACATAATACATGTGTGAATACATAGACAAACAGAGTGTCACTAGTATGCCTCTACTTGACTAGCTCGTTGATCAAAGATGATTATGTTTCCTAACCATAGACATGAGTTGTCATTTGATTAACGGGATCACATCATTAGGAAAATGATGTGATTGACTTGACCCATTCCGTTAGCATAGCACTTGATCGTTTAGTTTGTTGCTATTGCTTTCTTCATGACTTATACATGTTCCTATGACTATGAGATTATGCAACTCCCGTTTACCGGAGGAACACTTTGTGTGCTACCAAACGTCACAACGTAACTGGGTGATTATAAAGGTGCTCTACAGGTGTCTCCGAAGGTACTTGTTGGGTTGGCGTATTTCGAGATTAGGATTTGTCACTCCGATTGTCGGAGAGGTATCTCTGGGCCCTCTCGGTAATGCACATCACTTAAGCATTGCAACTAATGAGTTAGTTGTAGGATGATGTATTACGGAACGAGTAAAGAGACTTGCCGGTAACGAGATTGAACTAGGTATTGAGATACCGACAATCAAATCTCGGGCAAGTAACATACCGATGATAAAGGGAACAACGTATGTTGTTATGCGGTCTGACCGATAAAGATCTTCGTAGAATATGTGGGAGCCAATATGAGCATCCAGGTTCCGCCATTGGTTATTGACCGTAGACGTGTCTCGGTCATGTCTACATTGTTCTCGAACCCGTAGGGTCCGCACGCTTAAAGTTTCGATGACAGTTATATTATGAGTTTATGAGTTTTGATGTACCGAAGGAGTTCGGAGTCCCATATGAGATCGGGGACATGACGAGGAGTCTCGAAATGGTCGAGACATAAATATTGATATATTGGACGACTATATTCAGACATCGGAAAGGTTTCGAGTGATTCGGGTATTTTTCAGAGTACGGGAGAGTTACAGACATTCGCCGGGGAGTATATGGGCCTTATTGGGCTTTAGGGGAAAGAGAGAAGAGAGGTTGGGAGCCCCCCAAGGCCTAGTCCAAATTGGACTAGGGGGAGGGGCTGCGCCCCCTCCTTCCTTCTCTTTCCTTGCCTTGAGTCCTACTCCTACTACTTGGAAGGGGAGGAATCCTACTCCCGGTGGGAGTAGGACTCCTCCAGGGCGCACCATAGGGGCCGGCCCTCTCCCCCCTCCTCCACTCCTTTATATATGTGGCCAGGGGCACCCCATAGACACAAGTTGATCGTCATGATCGTTCTCTTAGCCGTGTGCGGTGCCCCCCTCCACCATAGTCCTCGATAATATTGTAGTGGTGCTTAGGCGAAGCCCTGCGACAGTAGAACATCAAGATCGTCACCACGCCGTCATGCTGACGGAACTCTTCCCCGACACTTTGCTGGATCGGAGTCGGGGGATCGTTATCGAGCTGAACGTGTGCTAAAACTCGGAGGCGCCGTAGTTTCGGTGCTTGATCGGTCGGGCCGTGAAGACGTACGACTACATCAACCGCGTTGTCATAACGCTTCCACTGTCGGTCTACGAGGGTACGTAGACAACACTCTCCCCTCTCGGTTCTATGCATCACCATGATCTTGCGTGTGCGTAGGAAAATTTTGAAATTACTACGTTCCCCAACAATAAGCCTTGCAAGCATTGCAACTAATAAGTTAGTTGCGGGATGATGTATTACGGAACGAGTAAAGATACTTGCCGGTAACGAGATTGAACTAGGTATTGAGATACCGACGATCAAATCTCGGGAAAGTAACATACCGATGACAAAGGGAACATCGTATGTTGTTATGCGGTCTGACCGATAAAAGATCTTCGTAGAATATGTAGGAGCCAATATGAGCATCCAGGTTCCGCTATTGGTTATTGACCGGAGACGTGTCTCGGTCATGTCTACATTGTTCTCGAACCCGTAGGGTCCGCACGCTTAACGTTACGATGACAGTTTGATTATGAGTTTATATGTTTTGATGTACCGAAGGTTGTTCGGAGTCTCGGATGTGATCACGGACATAACGAGGAGTCTCGAAATAGTCGAGACATAAAGATTGATATATTGGACGACTATATTCGGACACAGGAATGGTTCCGGGAGTTATCGGATATAAAACGGAGTACCGGGGGTTACCGGAACCCCCCCGGGGGTTAATGGGCCTCATGGGCCCAAAGTGGAGCAGAGGAGGGGCGGCCAGGGCAGGCTGCGCGCCCCTCCCCCTCTAGCCCGAATTGGACAAGGAGGGAGGGGCGCCCCCCCTCCTTTCCTTTCTCTCCTCTCTCCCTTCCTTCCCCCTCTCCTAGTTGGACAAGGAAAGGAGGGAGTCCTACTCCCGGTAGGAGTAGGACTCCTCCCTGGCGCGCCTCCTCCTGGCCGGCCGCCCCTCCCCCTTGCTCCTTTATATACGGGGGCAGGGGGCACCTCTAGACACAACAATTGATCCTTGAGATCTATTAGCCGTGTGCGGTGCCCTCCTCCACCATAATCCTCGATAATATTGTAGCGGTGCTTAGGCGAAGCCCTGCGACGGTAGAACATCAAGATCGTCACTACGCCGTCGTGCTGATGGAACTCTTCCCCGACATTCTGCTGGATCGGAGTCCAGGGATCGTCATCGAGCTGAACGTGTGCTAGAACTCGGAGGTGCCGTAGTTTCGGTGCTTGATCGGTCGGGCCGTGAAGACGTACGACTACATCAACCGCGTTGTGCTAACGCTTCCACTTCCGGTCTACGAGGGTACGTAGACAACACTCTCCCCTCTCGTTGCTATGCATCACCATGATCTTGCGTGTGCGTAGGAATTTTTTTGAAATTACTACGTTCCCCAACAATATTATGTCCCCTGGAGTTGCAGGTCGTCTGGAAAGGGAATCAGCAGCACTATTTTCAATCCCTTTTTTATATTCAATGGCATACTGGAGCCCAAGTAGTTTAGTGAGTGCTTTCTTTTGCCACCTGGTATGCAAATGTTGCTCTGACAGACAGGCCAGACTTCTTTGATCAGTTCTGATGCTGAATTCAGATAACTGCAAATACTGGCGCCAGTGTTCCACTGCTAGAAGAATGGCCAAAAATTCCTTCTCATACACTGAAAGTGTCTGATTTCTGGGCCCAAGAGCTTTGTTTACATAAGCAATTGGGTGGCCTTCCTGCATAAGTACCGCCCCAATTCCTACATCACAGGCATCTGTCTCCACAATAAATTTCTTGGAGAAATCAGGTAAGGCCAGTACTGGGGCTGATGTCAGAGCTTGCTTCAGAAGCATAAAGGCTTGTTGTTCATTGTATGTCCATAGAAATGGGACTCCCTTTTTTAGAAGGTTAGTAAGAGGTTTGCTCAGCATACCATAGTGCGCTATGAACTTCCTGTAATACCCAGCCAGGCCCAAAAATCCCCTGACTTCCTTAGCAGACACAGGTGTTGGCCAGTTCCGATAGTAGAAATCTTGGAAGAGTCAGTAGCTACCCCTTGGCCACTGATGACATGTCCCAAGTAAACAACCTGAGTTTGTGCAAAAGCACATTTTGACAGTTTCACTTGCCACTGATGTTGTAAGAGCAGTTTCAACACTTCTTCCAAATGTTGTAAGTGCAGTGCATAAGAAGCACTAAATATGAGGATATCATCAAAGAAAAGCAACACAAATTTCCTGACACAGGGTGACAGTGTCTCATTCAAGGCAAAATTGAATGTATTAGGTCCTCCAGTAAGACCAAAGGACAACACCAGAAATTCAAAATGGCCAAAATGTGTCTGAAACGCTGTTTTGTGTTCTTCCCCAGGGGCCAATCTGATCTGATGATAACCTGCTCGAAGGTCCAACTTGGAAAACCAACAGGCTGCAGACAACTCATCCAATAACTCATCAATAACAGGGATTGGATATTTGCTCTTCACTGTGATAGCATTCAATTTCCTATAATCATATATAGGTCTCCAAGTTTTATCCAGCAGGGTATTCTTTTGGCAACTAAGGGATATACACGTGATTAAATAAAAACCAAGGGGGGTTTTCGCAAAAGAACATGCCACATCAGCACCTGACAGTTGGGGGCGCATGGTCAGATACAGGGTTATACGGCTGTCTAACCTTTTTGTTACAATTAGGCCCTAAAGTGGTAGTTATATTTTTGTTAAATTAAATTCCGCGCGCATCGCCTCGTCCCCGGTTCGAATCACAGCGGGCGCGCGTGTGTGTTATTTCCAACAGAAAAAATAAATCCAGCAGGGTATTCTTTTGGCAACTAAGGGATATACACGTGATTAAATAAAAACTGAGGGGGGTTTTCGCAAAAGAACATGCCACATCAGCACCTGACAGTTGGGGCCGCATGGTCAGATACAGGGTTATACGTCTGTCTAACATTTTTGTTACAATTAGGCCCTAAAGTGGTACTAAACTGCGACCAACACGACTAGTAGTACTAACTCGTAACATGGTGCCGAAGTGTGGTAGCTCCTTGCAATTAACTCCTTCGGCACACATAGACGCAGGGGCCCTAACTTACATGCCGATCATGCCTCTACTGGCCAACATAGGTGCATCGCCACTGGCCTCACCCATGCTCCCCCTCTTTCTCTCTTCCATGATGATGTGATGCAATGGACGGGAGGCAATGCTTCATCTAGATCCAGATTGGGTGGGGATCGGATTTGGAAAGGAAAAAAATCAGAATCGAAAAGAGAAGGAGATCGGGACGGGGTGGACACGATCGAGAGGGGAGAAAAAACCAATCGAACCTGGGGTTCACTGGAAAGAAAATCGGGAGGAAGATGTTCCTTCGCGGGAGAAAATCGGTGGGGCTCCTTCGTCGGAAAAATATCTTTTTTTGCGTGGCATCGGAAAAATATCGGTGGGGGCATCGTTGCTTTGGTGGGGAGGTACACTACCGAAAACGGCCCTACCCCGACGGCCAAACCTATGCCTACGGCTGTCGTCGGCCTAGTTTGAGATATGCCGACAACCCAGTCTTGGCCGTCGGCTTAGCCTGGCCGTCGGGTTACATAAAATGTTTTCCTTTTACAAACAAGGATGTGTCTAGGGCACATCTAGATGTGCATTAGTTATTGCACATCTAAATGAGTGAATCAATCATAAAAACAAAAAAAGAAATTCATACGAATTTCAACATAAGATCAATGACATAGGACTTACATGTGCAATACTTATGACACATCTAGATGTGCTTTAGCAAAGTTTAGGGCCAGTAATAGGCGCCGGCGCGCCGGCCCAAACTTGGGCCGGTCAGCGCACAACCACCCGATCTATTTAGTGCAGCCGTTAGATTTGCATCCTTCCTGCCGTAGCGCTTCGTCCTTGTGCCTTCCCTCGCGCATTGACCAACAGGTCACGTCCATGGCGGACCGCGCTTTCCGCCGCATTGACCAACGTGTCCTCGATGACCTGCGCTTGCCGGCCAACAACGCCACGCGTGCTCATCTCCTCAATTGGCCGCCTCCCTGTTGTCGCATGTCGCCTCTCCGCTGACTCTGGTTGGAGCAAAAATCACCCCCGCCATGGTCGGCGAGGACCGCCGATTCAAGCAAACGCAGTCGACGAGCGGTCCCCAGCATCATTGCCGGTGTCTCCCTCATCGCCTTCAGGGTAGTCGCAGCAATCTTCTATCGTTCTAGTCAAATCGACGGTTGTAGCAGAAAAATGTTGGATGTAGCTATCCGCATTGCCGGTTCCAGCAAAACCCGCCGATGCAGCTCCCCCATCATGCTGGTCCCATCGCCGGTTCCAGCAAAAAATGTTGTCGGTTGAAGCAAAACGGACGCATGGTTCCAGCTATAATACCTCTCTCCCCCGCCACCGTCTGTTGGTCGTAGCACCATGCGCTGCTGCTTCACTAGTAGAAAAAGGACCTAATGTGAGACACATTAGTCCCGGTTCGATTTTGGCCCGGTACTAATGGCACCATTAGTACCGGTTCGAACGGCTATGCATTAATGCCGGTTCGTGTTGAACATTTAGTACCGATTCGTGCCACGAACCGGTGCTAAAGGGGTGGTGGCAGGCTGGCGTCAGGCTGGGGCCCCATGATCACCTTTAGTACCGGTTCGTGGCACAAACCGGTATTAAAGGGCTAACCTTTAGTACCGGTTCGTGCCATGAACCGGGACTAAAGGGGTCTGACCTATAGTCCCGATTGGAGACACAAACCGGGACTATAGGGCAATTTCAAACTCTACCCCCCATGTATCGCCATTTCAGTTTTGAAAAAATCGAAAGAAAATGATAAAAACTTCAGAAAATAAAATCCTTCGAGAGGTAGTTATATTACTACACCTACTAGTTATGAAAATTTAAAAACTTAAATTTGGACATGTTTTGCAAAAAGTGTAGGGAAAATGTAAAACGGCTATAAATTTTGCATACGATGTCGGAAAAAACGTATAATATATCAAAAAATTCAGCACGAAAATCCGCATCCGATTTTGACCGCCTATGGCCTGTTTGCAATTTTTTAGAATCCTCAAATTCCAAAAGGAAAAAAAGATATGCTCAAATTTCAGTTTTTTTAATTTTGGTCAAACTATGGTCAAACTACTTATTCAAGAAGTATTAATGTTACTACATAATTATTCAAGAATATTAGTGTTACTAAATAATTATTTCAATTTTTTGAATTTTGGTCAAATCTGATCAAACTATGGTCAAACTATGGTCAAACTTATTTAAGAAATATTAGTGTTACTAAATAATTACTGTTTTTTAGAATAATAGTTTCAAACTCAAATGGTGAAACGAGTGACCTAATGCTCAAGCTAAACTGCTGAGGGTTAATAGGATTGACAAGTTACATTTGTCAGTAAAACAACAAGTGCAGACTTGGAAAGTAAGGGGAATAGAACTCCGAAGTTAAGCGTGCTCAGGTTGGGAGAGTGAGAGGATGGGTGACCGACCGGAAAGTTAGACGATTTGGAATGAGTGATCCACACTTAAGCAATTAAGAGGGGTGATTAGAGACTAAATCATCAAATAATTCAATTCAGAAAATTGAAAATCAAAAAAGAAATCAAAAAAATTTCCAAAATTTTCAAAAAAAAATTCAAAAAAAAATCTTTAGTACCGGTTGGTAACCCCATGCCACGCGCGCGAGCTCACGCCACGTGATGGGCCTTTAGTGGCGGTTCGTGCCGAACCGGTACTAAAGGAGGGGGGCCTTTAGTGCCCATACTTTAGTGCCGGTTACAGAACCGGCACTAAAGGCCCTTACGAACCGGTTTTAAGGCTCTTTGCGAAGCTGGTTGCAGCTCTCTGCAGTGCCATTGTAGCTCTCAGCATGGTAGCAATCCTCGCCATTGTAGCTTCGCCATGGTAACCATTGCTTGTTCCAACATTCCAAAAAACACTGGTTCCAACACCCTCACTCGTTGGTTGAAGCTTTTCTTGCTGCTTGAAGCTTTTCTCGACACCCTGGCCGGAGCTTCGCTATCGTGTCATAGCTTTCCCGTTGTTGTGGTTGAAGCTTTTTGTCACGCTGGTTGAAGCTTTTTGTGATGCCGGTTGAAGCTTTCTGTGTCACCTCTGGACTTGCAACAAAAAAAGAGCGTCTCGTCTCGTCCCCACGGCGTCGCCGGTTCCACCATGGCAGCTTGAGCTTGCAGCAAGGACATGGCATCACCATGGCGAGGTGGACGACCTGGACAGGGAGGGGGGAGGGGGAGGGGGCCCTGGCAATGGCGTCACGTGCCGAGGAGGGCGACGGGAATGGATGGTGCATGGCCATGGCGTCGCCGTGGCGAGCGGCTGTCTGCTTGTCAGTGTGGAAAAGCTCGTATCCATGGCCGCCGGGGCGTAGCTCGAAGTCCAGGACAACGCGTTGTGTCGGGAAAAAAGAAAGCAAAAGGAGGACGATGATATAAGGTTGTTGGTGGTGCGGGCCCATGTAAAGCGTGCTCGTCCAATCAAGACAGACGCGCGTGCGAGGCGACCGGCCGAAACTCGGCCGGTCTACCGTATGCAAACATTCACCTTTAGCAAAATTGTTAAAAAAACTTCTTCCACTGATGAAATCTTAAGTAGCTTTCCTGCTATTTTAAAACACACATAAAATGTTATCTTGCAAAAAAACACGTAAAATGTTCTCTTGTGCAAAAGGGGGCCCGCATGCCAAATTGCCAATAACAATGACCGCCGCATCCGCTAGCCTCCCGCCAGCGCTGGAATAGCCAAAAGTAGCAGCATCAGTTCGGCGCCGTTCGCCTTGACCGACGACTTCAGCGCTCTCCACCGGCCCCGTGAAGTGGGAGCAGGTAGCACTGCGAGTACGCGGTTTCCTCCGATTCAGCCCGGCCGGTCCATAATAAATCAGTTCAATTGCTAATTTCATGTCAGTCAACATTTGCGCCCCACGGGCCATGGCACCACGCGTTTTCACTTTTTTTTTGAATGTTGGTAGTTCTATCAAATTCATTGATCAGGAGAAAGAAGATTGGTCCAGTTTATGAAGGAAACCGGACCCAAAAACCATACAAACTGCGCCTTTCGGCAGCAGCACACACAACACATATCCTCGCGAGCCACGGGTCCCTCTAACCGGATCCATCTCCAGGATGATGCCCCCAAGAGAGAACACGACGCCGAATGGCGTCGCCATCGTCCGATTTAAACTAGATCAAGAGTTTCCCCTGGAGCACGTTGGGAAAGACAAGGTAAGAGCAGCTACATCGATGCCTCCAACGAGGAAGCGATGCGTGAAAGCGCCGCCATCGACGACTCCGGCCGCAACCGGAGTACGACTTTCGCCGGCAGTCTCACCTGCATAGCCCGAACCCAGGATCCAATCAGCCTACACAGCGAACCACTATCCCTGCCTCCACGGCCAACCGCACCTCCCCGACGAGCTCGACGTGTTTCCAACCTTGCATCCACACACCCCACTGGACGGAGGATGCAACCCCTAGCGGCGCCATTCGTCTCCTATCGGAAGGATGCAACCAAGCACCACGACATTCGTCTCCTCGAGGATGCAACGCCTGCCGGCCATTCATCTCCCGACGAAGGATGCAACACCCGCAGCGAGGCCATTCCTCTCCCTCCAGCCACCACCATCACGGCCTCCCACCCGAAGCAGCATCGAGCTCACCAAACCACCAAACAGAAGGATGAAACACCAGGCGATGGTGCCATTCATCTCCCACAGCCTCACCCGCACGGGCAGCAAAAACCAGATCGACCACTGCTCCCTGCGGAGCTCCCATGCGCGGGCCCGGCCGCTAAAGCCCCAGCACAGCCGCGACCCTAACACACCAGATCCGGGCCGCCAGAGCCACGGCGCGGCATCCAGGCGCCAGATCCGGATCCCCGGTGCGCGAGCACGGCGCCTCCCTATGCAGCCAAGCCGCTCCTCCGGACGCGGTCACCCCGCCACAGTGCGCGCCCTCGAGACGCCAGATCCGCGTGGGCTGGAGACCTCGCGCGCCCACGGCTCCTACGCCGCGAGCTGCCTCCTCCTCGCGCCAGAGGCGCGCGCTAGCCACCCCTCCGCCATGGCGTGCCGAGCAGCGCCGGCCCGCGCACAGCCACACGCCGCAGCGCCTCGCGCCTGCCTCCTCCGCTTGGCGCAGCTGCCCCGCGCAGCCCACCTCGCGAGCGGGAGTGGAAGAGCTCGCCGGCGGCGGCGGGGGAGGAGGGGAGGATGGGTGGCGGCGGTGCCCGGTGGCTAGGGTTATCGCCCGGGCCGCTCGTGGGGAGCGACACAGGGCTCGGGGTGAACATGTGTGAAAAAACTTTGTAGACCGAACAAATATTAGAACATCAATGTGCGAAAAAACTTTCAGATTTTTTGGTCTGATATAAATATACAAAATGAGATTTTCTTTGAATAAAAATATTATTTCAAGTATTTAAAATGCATGAAAAAATCTGAATTTTTTTTCTTATATCGTAGTTAGAATGTATTGTTGTTCTGCAAAATTTGAAGTTCATATGTTGTGTCGTTTGAGAGAAACAAAAAAAACAAATGTGTTTGCACGGATCTTGATGCATAAATGGATGGCAAAGATAAGAGGTACCGTGTAGCGTGAACTGTGGAAGGGAACCAGCCCCTGTGACTGGACGGGCGTAGCCTGCAGCAACGCTGTGCTGCCTCGTGGTGATGTTGTCCTAGTTGTGGACAACATTTCACTTCCGTTCCGCCATATTCATGGCAGGTTGGACAATCTCCACTTTGCAGACTTGCCTTATCTTGTCTATCTGGACCTCAATTTCAATTTCCTTTTGGGACCAATCTCGTCAAGCATTGGAGTTCTGGCCGAGCTTGCTTACTTGAATCTGTCCTACAATGGCCTGAACGGATCTATCCCAACTTCCCTAGGTAATTGAACTAAAATAATCTCCCTTGATCTCTTCTACTACAGTTTTTTCTACCATGCCTAGTAATGTATGAATTTGATGAGCCTTCACTTACCAACTAAGTCCTGCCTGCTGCACATCATGAGCCTTCTCCTAGCCTTGGAGCTGCTGCTGCTCCTGCTCGCCTTGCCACACCTTACTTCTGCCTCAAATTCCACGCATCCGTCACTGTATCGGCAAGCCAAGGCACTTCTCCAGTGGAAATCAAGCCTAGAGGGATGGAGCTTTGAGCTGGACTCATGGACAAAGGTAACCAGCCCCGGTGACTGGACGGGCGTAGGCTGCAGCAACACCGTGCTGCCTCGTGGAGTTCTAGCCGAGCTCACTTACTTGGGTTTGTCCCAGAATGGCCTGAATGGATCTATCCCAACTTCCCTAGGTAATTGAACTAAACTAATCTCCCTTGATCTCTCCTACTACAGTTTTTTCTACCATTCCTAGTACACTATGAATTTGATGAGCCTCTCCACTTTGCAGACTTGCCTCATCTTGTCTACCTGGACCTCTGTGGGAACTCTCTCGGGCCTAATCCCATCAAGCATTGGAGCTCTTGTCAAGCTCGTGTTCTTAGATCTATCCTACAATTTTCTCAATGGACTTTTCCACCATCCATAGGTAATTGTACAAAACTAACGACTCTCGGTCTGTCACACAATTTATTTTCCAAAAGATCCATTGAAAGCATAGGAAATTTGACGAGTTTAGAAAACTTAGATCTTTCCTACAATCACATAAATGGTTCCTTCCCTTCAATCATTTTGTAATTAGCCTCTCTAACAACACTAGATCTTGAATCCAATCAGCTTAACAGCATGTTACCACCACAATTTCGATCTCTTATAAATCTATCATATCTGGATCTTTCCAACAACCAGATCACGGGTTCCATTGGAAGCATAACCGGTCTAACAAGTTTAGAATTCTTGTATTTTTCCAACAATCTAATAAATGGTTCTATCCCATCGAACTTTTCGAAATTGATCTCTCTTACAACACTATCACTTAAGTCCAATCAGCTTAGTGGCCTATTACCTCCAGAGTTAGGATCTCTTGTTCTTCTAACTGATCTGGATCTAAGTAGAAACCAGTTTCTAGGAAGCATTCCACCTCAGATAGGACATTGCCACCTTTTGTCATCGTTACTCATATCAGACAACTTATTAACAGGAGAAATACCACAAGAATTTGGTTATCTTACCAACCTATATGAGCTGGACTTGAGTAGAAACAATTTAAGTGGCACCATCCCAGGGACTTTTTCTAAATTTTCCCAACTGTATAGGATGAATTTATCATATAATAGTTTGGGTGGCGCAGTTCCATTACTTCCATATGCATCTGTCTCTGGACCCTTGATATCACTTGACAATAATATGGATTTATGCGGTGAACATTTTTATGGTGTAAAACCATGTGAAGTACCAAAGCTTGACAGAGAGCGACAAAGCAATAAGCATCCAAATAAGATGCGACTTATAATCATTTTTTCTTCATTTTCATTTGCCGGCCTTGTAATAGCAAGCATTGTGGCTGTTTGTTGGAGAAGAAAAATCATAAAAATTACTACCGAAAGCAAGTCTGGAGATATACTTTCCATATGGAATTTCGATGGGAAGATCGCGTTCAAAGAAATACTCACTGCAACAGAAAATTTTGATGAGAAATATTGCATAGGCATTGGAGCCTACGGATCAGTCTTCAGAGTTGAGCTTGGAGGGGGGAAGATTTTTGCAGTCAAGCTCCTCCACTCGATGGAAGAATACAGCGATGAGGGGACATTTCATGCTGAGATTGAAATACTGACGAAAATAAGGCACCGATGCATCGTCAAGCTGTATGGATTCTGTTCCCACTCCCGGTGCAAATTTCTCGTCTATGATCTTATCGAGAGGGGAAGCTTATCGTCTATTCTGCATGAGCAAGAGCTAGCGATGGAGCTAAATTGGCCCAGGAGAGTTGTTGTCGTGAGGGATGTAGCTCAAGCTCTCTCCTACTTGCACCATGACTGCGACCATACAATCGTGCATCGTGACATAAAAAGCAGTGATATTCTTCTGAACCTCGATTATAAAGCTTATGTCTCGGACTTTGGCATGGCGAGGAAGCTGAAGCACCGTTACTCAAGCTGGAGCTCTATCTTTGCAGGGACATGTGGCTACATAGCCCCAGGTACATACATGGGCTTAATATTTTGTTTATCCTTGAATTAATATGAAAACGTGATTCAGAAAGAGACAAAATGTGGTTTTGTTTTTTTGTTGCAGAATTGTCATCTACCATGTTATGGACAGAGAAGTGTGACGTGTACAGCTTTGGCGTGGTTGCACTGGAAGTTTTGATGGGAAAGCACCCGGGTGATTTGCTCCTTCCATTCTTCTGCGGAACAGAGCAGACGGAAAAGCTCAAAGACATCCTGGATCAACGCATCGCAGCACCGTCAACCATTGATGAGGAGAAGGATGCCATTTTGGTTGCCTTGGTGGCCTTTGCTTGCCTGCAAGTCTCTCCAAAAGCTCGGCCAACAATGCAGCAGGTATATCAGGCACTCACGAACAGAAACCGCCCAACGCTGATGCTCAGGCCATTTCATGAAATCAGCCTGCAAGATCTGCACGATTACTGTGGCGCCATGGAGAATATATGAAGCTACATACTAGTCTCCTTTGTTGGCAACTACATGTTTGGCACGTGTCTGTTTGAGATAATGGATCTATACTGCCAGGCTTGAAATTTGAAGTGTCATGTATCAAGAGATTGATATGAACAAGAGATTTCTGTGGATAACTGGTTCTTGAAGCGACATTTTGATATGGCAATTAGCATCTTAACATTTTTTTTTCTCGAATACGCATAGCATGCGTATCTTACATTAAAGAGAGAAAAAAGGGGTACAAGAGCCCTCCGCCGAGGGTGTTACAACACACCCACTCCACCGTATCAAGCCTAAAGAAGGGTTCCAAGTCCGACCGTATGAGGCCGGCCGTCTTCCAAGCCCTACCCTCCGAAAGGATCCTACCAAAGAGTCTATTAAGCGACGGGGAGTCGCCGTCAAACACGATCCCATTTCGATGTTTCCAGAGCTCCCAAAGGGAAAGGATGATGATGGTCCGTGAGTCCCTCGCCGGCATGCCGTCCCCTCCTATGTTTACCAGCCATGATGGTACCATGTCGTCCTGCGTTGGCGTCCACTCCGGCTTGCCCAGTGCCATGCAAATCTGCAGCCAAAAGGACCGGGAGAAGGCGCACTGAAGCATGATATGGTTCATCGTTTCATCCTCCTGGTCGCAAAGTGGGCAAACCTCCTGATGCGGCAGCCCCCTCCTGGCCAAACGATCTGAGGTCCAACAGCGGTTCCGCACCGCGAGCCAAGTGAAAAAACGGCACTGAAGGGGGGCCCAATTTTCCCACGTTGCTGCCGCTGTCGGGACCACCTCCCTGCCTGAGAACTTCGCCACGTAAGCCGAGCTAGCAGAGTAGACCCCGCTCCTCTCCCATGCCCACACGATCCGGTCATGCACTCCCTCCTGGAGTTGATATCCTTGGACCCGCTCCCACAGCTCCATAAACTGGAGGAGCGCCGGCCCTTCCAAATTCGGACCCACGTACTGTGCCCACGCGCCATTAGCTAATGCCTCGTTGACGTGGAGTTGCCGGCGAACGCGTTTGGGAATCCTGGAGTAGATGGCCGGTGCAACTTCCCCGATCCTGAATCCTTCCAGCCACCTGTCCTCCGAGAACAAAGCCTGTCTACCGTCTCCGACCGTCGTGTGCATCACCACGTTGCATAGCTGCCTAGCTGCTTTTGGCACCGATATGGTGAACTCACTCCATGGTCTCGAGTTATCTGTCCGCGGCACCGATTGGGGATGGGAGGAGAGGGAGAGGAGAGTGAAAAGAACACTCACTGCCCGGGGAAGGGAAGCACCAGCAGTCAATGACCAGATCCTTCTTCAAACGAACCGGCGAGCGCAGATCGGAGGAAGCCCATGGCGTGGCGGCGGTGGTGGCAGCCCCTGGGTGACGACTGACGAGCGAGGGTGCGAGTGCTCTCTCTCGCAGGTGACCCACCTCTCCCTCCCTCCCTCTCTCAGCCCCGGATCTGAGAGGGATGGCGGCGTCCACCACCGCGCCTTGGCCTCTCCCCGAACTCCAACGCACAAGCTAGGGCTAGAAGTGTTCGGGACCTAAGCAGTGGGGGTGCAGGAGGATGAATGAGACAGGTGACGGCGTGCTGGAGACGGCGGGTGGTCGGCGGCGTGTGGGCTGCTAGCTAGCGGGCGGCGGCGGAGGGAGTGTGTGAGAGGATTTAGGTTTGGGGGATTTGGATTTGGTCGTGGCACCTTTTGAAGGCCGAATGAAAAAATCGGAAGGAGTCTTGGCGCTAAGTTTTCGGCACGTGCGCGCGCAAAGACGAGCCGGCCCAATTGGTAATGAACAGTCGGTCGACATTAATCGCCGACCAACAGTCTGATGGAGATACGAGCTTTCCCGACCGATAGTCCAACGTGAAACATTCCAGTTTTGCCGACCGACAGTTGGACTCAATACATCAGTATTACCGACCAACAGTTAGATAGAAGTTTTCCCGACCAACAGTCTGTTGGTAAAATTGACTTTTCCTAACACACATCAGTAGGGAAATCTAGTGCGTGGTGTAGTGCCGGGCGAGCCACGGCCATCTGGCTTGCATGGCGATGTTCATCCACTTAAGGTCCGGAATCCCAAGGCCACCTGCCCACTTGGGGGCACAAACAGCCGGCCATGCCACGGAACAGTTTCCTCCGTTCGCCTCCGCTTTTCCACACCTTAAAAACCCTCGCAGAATTTTGTTTATGGCCTTTATTATCTTAGCTGGGAGCTCCATTGCTAGCATCGCATGTATTGGCACCGACTTAACAAGGAGTAGCCTTCCACTCTTCGGAAGTGATGAAGCTCTCCAAGTGGGTAGGCATGTCGCAATGTGTTCCACCAGCCCCTGAAGCTGGGCTGCCGATTGCCGACGTATGGTCAATGGGAGCCCAAGATATCTTATCGGGAATCTCCCAAGTGAGCAGCCAAGGGTATCAACCACCACCTCCATTTGGTCCTACGTGCACCTGATCGGTAGCGCAGCACTCTTGCGCAAGTTGGCCTTGAGGCCCGAGGCAGCAGCGAAAATCTCCAGAATGAGTGAGCACGCCCGCAAGTCCATCATGTGTGGTTTAAGAAATACCATCACATCGTCTGCAAAGATTGACATCATGTGCCGTAGTCCAGATGGTGCAAGGGGGGCAAGGAGGCCAAGCTCAGCCGCCTGGTGGAAGAGCCGCTGAAGTGGCTCCATGACAAGAAGAAAGAGCATTGGCGACATTGGGTTCCCCTGTCTTAGTCCACATTTGTTGCATATTGGCTTCCCTGGGACTCCATTGATCATAACTCTCGTGGAGGATGTGGCAAGGAGCCCACAGATCCACCCAATGCACCGTTGTCCAAAACCCATAGCATGCAAAACCTCCAATAAGAATGGCCACGGGACGGAATTAAAAGCTTTCGATATGTCGAGCTTTAAGAGCTCGGTGGGATCCCTCAAGACATGAAGCCGCCTAGCCGTTCCTTGCACGAGCATGAAATTATCATGTAAATATCTGCCCTTCACGAATGCGCTCTGGTGCTTGCCCACCAAGCGAGGTAGATCATCCACGAGCCTAGAAGCGAGTACTTTGTCGAAGATCTTGATTGCGCTGTGCGCCATGCTCACTGGTCTGTAGTCACGGAGCTCCTCCGCCCCATCCATCTTCGGCAACAAGGACACCAGCGCCTTGTTAATTGCTAGCATGCCCCGTGTGTCTCCACGGTAAAACGCGTCCAATGCCCTAAGCAAGTCCAGCTTGATGATGCTCCAGCAGCAAGCATAAAACCTATTGGTGAACCCATCCGGGCCCGGCGCCTTGTCCGGTGGCAGCGATTTGACCACCTTCTCAAGCTCCTCCTCGGTGAAAGGCAACTCCAGGTGTGATAGATCAAGCCTCGGGAGCCCCAGGTCCTCAAGCCGCAAGGCGACACCCCTCTCCTTGGTCGTGCCGAGCAGCTGGCCGTAGTAATCGTCCACTTCCTCCACTACCTGATCGTGCCCAGTGATTAGCTGCTCATCCTTCTTGAGGGAAGTGATCATGTTCTTCCTTCGTCTTTGCCTGGCATGCCGGAAGAAGAATTCAGTGCTGGCGTCCCCTTCTTTCAAGTGCAGAATACGAGACCTCTGTCTAGCGATGCCCCTCTCTAGCGATGTCCCCTTCTTAACATTTGCCTAAGTACCGATTTAGTCTAGTTTGTTTGACTGACATTTGGTGGGAGTGTTTGGATGATAGTTCTGTGATTAATGGTTCTTGTTGATAGTATGCAATCAGTTAGGGTGTAGTTTATTTTGCCATTGTGTTTATCTTTCTCCAAAGCAAAGCCATCTCAGGAAATTTGATCGCGTGCCCTTGTTTTCTTTGCCTTCTTGATCATACATATGCCCTATTAACTTATTTAAGCCATTTCGAATTGCTGAGCAAAATATTGGTAAGTGAAATGAAGATCTTGCCCCTTGGCAAACTTACAATTTCTCCAAACTCACATAGCTCAACAGAACCAATCAGCTAGGCCTGTTCATCCTGTTCGACAGCAGGGAGCTCCGCCACGTACAGGAAAGCCACCACGATTCATTACAGAAGAATTCTACTTCACTAGCAACACCAGAAGAGAGAATGATGAAAAGAAAGCACATCAGGTTATTCATATATGTACGTGATGGCTACGTACTTGGTCTATCCTGCAGAGGCCGGAGAACAGAGACCTTTTTATGATGGCGTCTATGCGTCTGGAGCATTCGGCCAGGGAGGTTTTCTATCCCCATGGATGGTGGTGTGATCTTCGGATAGGATCTGCCACGTCTTAGGCTGGATTTATGTTTCTTTTAGCTCTGTTTCTTTTTGTTGTTTTTCGGACCTTGGATTTGTTGGCTGTGTGCATCTGGTTATGCAGAGGCCGGACGTTTTTTTGATGCGACTGTATCACCTCGATAACTCAATTTAATGAAATGCCCTTTATCAAAAAAAAGCAACACCAGAAGAGAGAATGATGAAAAGAAAGCACACTACAAACTGAAGTTTCTCATTTTGGGCAATCAACTTTTCGATACGTCGAACATGCTACGAGAAGCCGCATTGCTTATGATGAGCACATTTATCATCCAAATTTTCTTGACCATGCCATATAACCTGTCCAACCAAACGAAGAATTGCCAGCTGTTCACCAAACATACTAAATACAGCAACTTGATTCTGAGCGTTAAAGAACAGAGAAACAAGCTTCTTGTCCTTGTCATTCCACTGAATAATTGGCCGGGTTCAGAGAAGTCCAAGACTGCTGCAAGATCAACCTTTAGCATCGGCATTGTAGACCTTCAGCCAGAGGGAGCCTCATCATCCCTTGGTGCTAGCCAGAGCAGAGTTGAGCTTCTCTGTGACATGCCCTGCGCTGCCATGGTCGGGAACAGAGACGAAGGGAAAGCTAGGGAGGAGTGACGAAATCGACAGGTAGAGTCGGTCATCGGAGATTCCACGCGCGCATGCTGTGCCTGTGAGAATTGAGGCTAAAGCGTATGCAATTAAGCAGGGACGCGTACGTGTTATATAGAGGCAAAGATTACAAAGAGGTTAAGTAGTTAGGGCGTGGATTGATCTACAAGAAACTAGGCTATGCAATCTCAACAGCCCCACCGATCCTTATCCCTTAGTTACACATAACACGCACGCACGCACGTCTACATACGGTTTATACATCACCATAGAATACAATGCTTAACACTACCCCTCAATCATAACTTATCTAAGTTAAGATTGTGTCGAAAAGCTTCTAGCTGCCTCAAAGACAAGGGTTTAGTAAACCCATCTGCAACCTGATCACCTGTAGGCACAAACCGAACATTGAGTAGTTTATTTGCTACCCGTTCGTGAACAAAGTGATAGTCGATCTCGATATGCTTTGTTCGAACATGAAAAACAGGATTAGCGGTCAAATACGTGACACCAAGATTATCACACCAAAGTGATGCAGTCCGCGGGTGATGAAGACCCAATTCTGTCAACATATTCTGCACCCAAATAACTTCAGCAGTTGCATTAGCTAAGGCTTTATACTCAGCCTCCGTGCTGGACCTGGAAACAGTAGCTTACTTGCGAGCAATCCAGGACACTAAGTTGCTTCCAAGAAAGACTGCAAATCCTCCCGTGGATCGTCTGTCATCAGGGCAGCCTGCCCAATCAGCATAAGAAAAGGCACTGACAAGCATGGAGTCAGATTTGCAAAGTTTGAGTCCAAGCCCTGGCGTCCCTTGAAGGTACCGGAGGATCCTCTTAACTGCAGTCCAATGAACAGAAGTGGGAGCATGCAAGAACTGACAGATCTTATTAACTGCATAGGAAATATCTGGCCGAGTCAAGGTAAGATACTGTAGTGCTCCTACCACACTTCTGTACCGAGTGGAGTCATCTGGTGCAAGTAGTTCTCCATCATGAAGAGATAGTTTCTCAGAGAGGGCCACAGGTGTAGAAGAAGGTTTGCAACCTTTCATCCCAATGCGTTGAAGAATTTCTTGGACATATTTTTCCTGTGATAACAAAATACCACTTGCAACCGGTTTCACCTCAATGCCAAGAAAAAAATGTAGAGGCCCTAAATCTTTGAGTGCAAAATCCATACGCAGGTCCTTAAGAAGAGACTCAACTGTTGTAGGAGAAGAGCTGGTAACAACAATATCATCAACATAAATAAGCATGAAGATGATAATGCCACGCCGACGATAGAAGAACAGCGAGGTATCTCCTTTTGATGCAACAAAACCAAGAGACTGTAGCTTGGAATATAACCGAGAGTACCAAGCTCGGGGTGTTTGTTTCAAACCATGTAGAGCTTTGTCAAGCTTACAAACATAATGCGGTGAGGTTGAACTTTCATACCTAGGAGGTTGCCTCATAAAAACTTCCTTTTCCAGAACACCATGCAAAAACGCGTTCTTGACATCTAGTTGTCGAATGCACCAGTTTCGAGAGACTGCAACTGAGAGAATTAAGCGGATGGTGGCAGCCTTTACTACTTGACTGAAAGTGTCCTCATAGTCAAGTCCATACATTTGCTTGAAACCTTTGACAACCAAACGAGCCTTGTACCTGTCAATGGTGCCATCAGATCTCCTCTTGATTTTATACACCCATTTACAGTCAATGACATTGCTACCCCTGACTGGTGGAACCAAACGCCAGGTTTTGTTGTCCATTAGTGCCAAGTATTCCTCATCCATGGCCTTTTCCACTTGGGATCACCAAGTGCTTCACGTACATTTGTTGGTTCACCTGCAGCACAAAAAGAACCCCAACGAACACAACCATCCTTATAAAGTTTAGGTTTGACAATACCATTTTGTGATCTGGTGTGCAAGCGCACAGGAGGAGGTGGAGCAGGTTGAGCGGATTGAATTTGGAGCCGGTTTTGTGAAGCAGAATTGGCATAATCAGCCGCAGCCACAGAAGATCCCGAGCCGACCGCAGCCGATCCCGAGGCAGATACATGGGACGGGTCAGCGAGATGCGGTGCGGCCGCCCGTGGCGAACCGCCAGGTGACAGATCCTGGCTGGGCCCTGGAGATTGCGGCGGCAGAGAGGCTTCCGAGTCCGCACCCGAGCCGCCACGTGGATCGCGCGGAGTCGCAACATGAGGGGGTGGCCCGCCTGGCCGACCAGAGGCACGTGGGGCTGGCCCACCGGGAGCAGACGCGCGTGGGGTTGGCCCGCCTGGCCCGGACGCGGACGACAGCCGACCAGGGGACAGCGTGCCAGGGGGCCCGCCTGGCCGCCCGCCTGACGCGTCTGGCGACGCAGATCCCGGAGTAGATGGCGCTGCGGTTGCGTCAGGGAGCGATCCCGTGGAGATACTCCCGCCCAAATCCACTTCGGGAGCTGCGTCCGGATCCTCTGCAGCAGGCGATCCTGGCTGCATAAAATCAAGGTTATTTTCATCGATTTCTTCACTGATTTCTTGACCTGTTGCCTGCACACTTTCAGCAGAATTATCAAGAGTATTAGAGATAGACATAGGGCCTGCAGCTGCATCCACTCCTTGGAGAAAATTAGGTGGCAGAAGATGTGGTGGTAAAAGAAAAAGTTCTTTCCGAAGTTGCGCACCGGCATTGGAATGAAGTTTGGCGAAGGGAAAAACTTGTTCGTCGAACACAACATCACGAGAGATATAGACACGCCCGGAAGAGATATCAAGGCATTTGTACCCCTTGTGAAGACTACTATAACCCAAAAAAGCACATTGCTTGGAGCGAAACTCGAGCTTGTGCTTGTTGAAAGGATGTAAGTTGGGCCATACGGCGCACCCAAAAATACGAAGGAAGGTGTAGTCTGGTTTGGTTCCAAAGAGACGTTCAAGAGGGGTTTGGTTCTTAATAACACGACTAGGAACGCGATTGATAAGGTAGACAACTGCGAGGAATGCTTCGTCCCAAAACTTTAGTGGCATAAACGCATGAGCCAAAAGCGAGAGACCAACTTCCACGATGTGTCTGTGTTTTCTTTCTGCAGCTCCATTATGTTGATGGGCATGAGGGCACGAGACATGATGAGTAATGCCAATGCGCTCAAAAAATGATTGAGCTTTTGGTATTCACCTCCCCAGTCTGTTTGCATAGCGAGAATTTTACGATTAAAAAGGCGTTCAACATGAGCTTGAAAGGAGTGGAATTTCTCAAACACATCAGATTTATTTTTGAGCAAATAGATCCAACTAAACTTGCTGAAATCATCAATAAAACTGACGTAGTAGTTTTGTCTGCCTACAGAGACGGGTCCAGGACCCCAAACATCTGAATAAATGAGCTCTAAAGGAGCTTTGGACTCACTATTGGAACGGGAATAAGGTAGCTGATGGCTCTTGGCCATCTGACATGCATCGCAAACCAAAAGATGGTCTTGTTTATTTGACACAGGAAGATGAAAATCTCGAAGAATTTTCTGAACTACCGGAAGGAAGGGATGCCCTAGACGCTTGTGCCACCGAGATGTGGATGGTGTGGTTGCTGCAAGGGCTTGGCGTTGAGGGACACCTTGCCGACCAGTAACAGGAAACAAACGCCATTTACTCTTGTTTTGAAGAATGGTTCTCCGGTTAGCCTGATCCTTGACAAAAAAAGTTTCAGGGTGAAGCTCAATAAACACATCATTATCTTTCATAAGCTGATAAGCAGAAAGAAGACTCTGTTCGGCACTAGGGACATGAAGGATGTTGTTTAATTTCAAGGAGCCAGAGGGAGTGGACAAAACTGAATGGCCAATATGTGCAATATCCATACCTTGACCGCTAGCGGTGTGAATTTGTTCGTTGCCGATGTAGCGATCACGGACGGCCAGCTTTTCTAACTCTCCGGTGAGGTGATCTGTAGCACCGGTGTTGAGATACCAGTTGGTATCCACGCCATAGGAGTGAGTTGCGTTGGCAGCGTGAGGTTGGCCGCCGCCGCCGTTGTTGCCGCGACCACCACCACCAGCAGGGTTGCGGACGTTATTGTTGTAGCTCTTGTCATAGCGCTTTTTGCAGCGCCACGCCCCATGGCCCTCCTCTTTGCAGATCTGACAGCGTTCACGGTCACCGCGGTCACCACCCTGGTTGCGCGGCGCACCGCCAGAGGAACCACCACTAGAGTTGTCGTTGTAGCATGGTGGTCCGGGGTTGTTGTTGTAGCCGCCACGTCCACCGCCGCCGCCACTACTGCCGCCACCACGGCCACCGCCACGTGACGCAAGGTTGGCGGAGTGGTTCGGGGAGAACGCCGCCTGCTGGGCGGCGATGCAACCTTCCGCCGCCAGGAGCAACGAGAAGAGCTCGGTGAGCCCGATCTGTTGATCAGTGGCGGCTCACGTGGAGATGGCCGAGACGAAGCCATTGTAGTCCGGTTCATGCACCAGGCCCTGAAGAATTTGATCGATTAGATCATCTTCTCCAAGAGGCTTCCCGGCTGCTGCGAGTTCATCAGCAATGCCCTTCATCTTGGTGAAGTAGGCTGCTGCCGACATGTCCCCCTTGCGCGTATTACCTAGGGCAGACCGAAGCTGGAGAGTGCGTGCCCTAGATTGCGATGAAAAGCTTTGCACCAAAGCTTGCCAGATGCCAGCAGAAGTAGTATGGTTCGAGACTTGCATGAGGACATCACAAGAAAGAGATGCAATCAAGAACGTAAGCACCTGTTGGTCCTGTGTCTCCCAGATGGCGTGCTCGGGGTTCGGAGTGGTGACGGTTTCCTTCTTCCCGTCGGCGATGTCCCTCTCCGTGAGAAGAACGGTGTCTGGCTCCTTGCGAGATCCATCAAGGTAGCCCATCATGCCTGCAGCTTTGATGTGCGGCAGGACTTGCGTCTTCCATACAAGGAAGTTTTCCTTGGTCAGTTTCTCGGTGATGGTGTGACCAAGGGATGTGAGGGAGTGGGAGGCCATGGCGACGGAGGAGGACGAGGATGACATGACCTAGATGCGTGGGAAGAGTTTGGCTCTGTATACCATGTGAGAATTGAGGCTAAAGCGTATGCAATTAAGCAGGGACGCGCACATATTATATAGAGGCAAAGATTACAAAGAGGTTAGGTGGTTAGGGCGTGGATTGATCTACAAGAAACTAGGCTATGCAATCTCAACAGCCCCACCGATCCTTATCCCTCGGTTACACATAACACGCACGCACGCACGTCTACATACGGTTTATACATCACCATAGAATACAATGCTTAACAGTGCCAGTGGTTGACAAGATAATCAGTCCAGTAATTTTGACTAGTAATTATTTTTGATGTTACAACTATCCTGAATCCTAGTAGTATCAATCTGGTATGCTTTCAAATAATAACACTGGTCATAGCTTGAATAGAGGCATCCTAGCTACTAGACTTCAGCTTGTATATATGGGCAACCCATGCAACGAGGTAGATATGAACTGGGATACGCCGCACCGAAACCTTTTCAAAACTGGTAGTCACAAACTGGAGTACAAATTCTAGTAGGAAAATCAGTACTAGCACAGACGGATCATTATTTTGGCTTTCTTTATCTATAGTTCCACACTGGGTAGAAGTAGAACTCAGTTTTATCTATAATCTGAACATCAAGTGGAGTATGAGAGTGACCCAAAATAGATACCGATGCCAATAAGCAACATGCATAATTACTAATTACTGAACCAACGGAACCAAAAGTAATTAAATTCGCAGGCGACATCCCATTGTAATCAAATGATCAACTCACACTCAATACATGCACTCTAAATGAAAATAGTATGCCCAAAGAGAATGGCAACTATCTATATATACTGGCGAAGATGGAGCTGCATAAGTGTGTTTGGCATCACGTTGATATGCATCTGTGCCACTTCGAAAACAAATTTACTACCTATGTTGTTTATTTTGAGACATTGGAGTCCACCAAATTCAGTCAAGTTTTATTCTCGAAGCGATGCTCTGGTGTATTCCAGATTCACTTTCATTAGGTGTGAACACATTATGTGCCACTTGATATGTTTATAGTGTTGTGCCGTAGAGTGTTTTGTGGTCCGTTAACATCTCTAGAGATCAGGTGTTTAACAACCTTCAGCTGCAAGTTAAGGAAGAAGCACTCTCTTTGCTCATTGCCTCTGATCTGAAATTTTGGGCGATGGCGAGAGTGAAGACATGTCCTGAATTATGTGAGTAGTCTTGCTTTGTGCACTGGTTTGGCGTGGAGATATGCGTGTGTGTGTTTGTTTTATCGCCCTAGATCGGGTGAAGTTTTGTAATCTATAGCTCTTGCCTTCTATATCACTATGGCATGCATTTTGTGTACTCTGAAAAAAGAGAAAAACTTCTCTAGAAATCTTGAGATGTTCTTCTGCGCTCCTATTCCTGCCGGAGTCAAGAAGTTCGAAATTGGTGTACAGAACATAGGAAAGTTTAAGTATAAGGGAATAATCATTGCTAGCACACAAGCAAGTTCACTTTTCCACTATTATGCATAATTTGATTTGAATTTTTTTGTTTGGCTCATAATGTTTGGGGCTCCGTTTTATTAAAATGTTTATGTTCTGTTAGCATTTACTAGACACGACTTTATTTGGAAGAACATCTATGGCGAACATAACTGGGACAGCTATGTTGAAATAAATGAACAAGCTAGCATGCATTTCACATGATTAAAACCTGTGGTTAAGGATTAATACGGATATGTGGGTGATCAGTTTGACGACAGTCAGTAGAGCTAAGGCAGGAAAGGGACAGGATCATGCAGCAGGGTCAATAGAGAAAAGTCAGGTTACACACTTTTAACTAATTTCCAGCACTGAAAGAACAGGTTACTCACCCCGCAAAAAAAAAAGAACAGGTTACTCGGCTATCTTGGCGGTGGAATTTAGAGCAACATGTCTCTCAGAGTCAGAAACTACTTAGTTGGCATGGAAAGAAAACATATAACAAAAAAAAAATTACTAGCAGAGTTGTAGCCTTGTAGGTACAGAAGCCAAATATATAGTCTTTATCCATTGACTAAACTGTACGTAACATGGAGGCATCAAAGGATGACCCGTTGCCTCTTTTGAGAAACTTCTCAAAAGCACATCTAGGTTTTTTGAAAAGCACATTCAGGTGACAAGGCAACCTTCTTTTCTTCAGAAATGATTCAGGTTTCATCTTGATCGGCAAGTTAGGCTCTGCACTCTGCGTCCCCTGAATCAAGGAGCCACACTGGACTTGTAAAAGAACATTATATTTCATGATAAGTGGTGTAGTGTCAATAACGCTCTTATATTATGGGACGGAGGGAGTAACTATAGTAAGGCATTGAAATTTCCAAACTAAATGTCCTTTTCTGTTTGCCATTTGGTGGAGAAATCCAGTGTTTCCTTTTTTTTTCTGAACTGAAATCCAGTGTTCCCTTCAGAAAAATGGACCCTGAATTTAGCTCTGTTCTTCTGAAGCAGCAAGAAGGCTTCTATCATCAAGCAGATAATTACTCACTTGAGCAGTAGTAAACACTACCGATTATGTCAAGAGCTAGACAAAGATTAGTTCAAAAAAAAGAGCTAGACAAAGATCAACAAAGCAACACAGAGATCAAGGCATCCAGGAGATGGTGATGCACAATGGCATCTGAAATCGAGTGACCATCAATAGAGCTAGCAGCACACATGCATGCTTGGAGATTATCATTGTGGTCGCCATGCATGCACGCCATTATCTGCTAGTGTTCTTGGATGCATGCATGCATGCATGCTGTTTCAATCATGCATAATCACTCTTGTCAATGGTGGATGGTGATTACGTGTCCCTCCAGACCATCATCAAGATCTAGGACACAAATTACTGATCTCGAGGCTGACAGCACAGTAGACAGTAGTGTCTGTCAAGAGACACCATCATGATTCCTGACCAAAAGTTTTATCTTTTGTGTATTTCTTTCTGCTGTGTAGATATGTTCTGAGCTTGCAACCTTAGTCCATACTGCAAGCAAGGCAGGGACAAGAGACGACGGTGCGCCATGTACGTATCTACATCCCGATTGCGTGCCTTTTCCAAACGCATATACATACAAAATAAAGTAGTAGTATTGGTGTGACGTGGTGCTGATTTTCAATGCAAATGTAAAGGAAGCATCAAAGAGAATATGAATGCAAAATCCAACAGGATTGAATAATATAGTGTTAGGTTCTAAAAGGAAAATGGGAGAACAAGTAGAAGGCCAAAAGACATGGGATTTAACACAAGTAAAGTGCATTAACCTTCCGGCTTTGCAGATGTACAAACAGAAAGCACCAAGTCAAACAAAGACATGGCTGAACTGTGCTACACTTTATGAACCCAGAACTACCCCTAAAAGCACACCTAGTTGAATCACTCACTTTGGGTGCGACTAAAACATACTCTCTCCACCCCAAAATAAGTGACTCAACTTTGTACTAACTTTATAGACATCACTATGATATTTCTTATTACTATTAATTAAGCACTAACTGAATTGAAGATCTTCCACATAGCCCAATCTGAAGAAGTCAAGAAAAGAAGAAGGAAGAACCCCGAGCTTGCAGAATCCAGGTTCAAGCCTCAGCCACCATATCAAAGATCCATAAGTAGACGCAATGACCGCATATTTAAGTGAGAAACACAACACTTCAAAAACAAAAAGATTAGCCTTACCATTTTCCTCTAGCATGCTTAACATGATCATGTCGCATACATGTAGACGCATGGCATGGGAAGAGGACCACCCCCAGAAAGCTTAGGCCCAACTATGTGAAGTTTCGCCAATTCTATTTGACACATAGGCCGGCACATTAGCGTTAGCGCTCCACCGTTTCAGCCAATTTTTTTCTGTCAGCCTTACTGTTCTAGGTCTGGTTTCTGGCCTTTTTTTCGTTTTTATGATTTTTTTTCTTACTTAGTTTTATTTAATTCTGGTTTTATGGTTTTTAATTTTAGTGATTTTCTGGTGAGTCTTTCAGTTTTATATTCTGCATTTTTATTTCCTATAAGTTTGTGCAACATAATAATTATTTTAATGTAGGATTTTTCCAGTACACACTGAAGATTTTTTAATGTACCATGAACAATTTTTTAAGGGTAAATTTTTCTAATATACTTTAAATATCTTTTCATATATACAGAACTTTTTATTATATGGTGAACATTTAAAAAATACTTAAGATTTATAAATAAATTTAATATATGTTAAACATATTTTAAATATCATTGAATTTATATAATATACGATGAACATTTTATATACAGACTGAGCTTTTTCATTCAAGCTACTATATAGCGCAAACTGCGAGTAATAGCGCCACATAGCCAGCAGGTCCCTCTTGTTGGGCCGGCCCATTTTCATGGGAGATGTTTATCTTGTAATTGAAATGCTAATTTTTTTTAAAACTGTTCTTTGTGTATTTAAAATTATTCAATGTGCGTTTAAAATATTAATATTTATTTGAAGAAACATTTTTTGTGCATTGAAATCTCTTCAAAATGTATTAAAAAGTTCAACATGTCTTAATATTTATTTGAAGAAACATTTTTTGTGCATTGAAATCTCTTCAAAATGTATTAAAAAGTTCAACATGTCTTAAAAAATGTTCGAAATTTTTTGACCAATTTTCATTGTTTATTATTTGAGCAATGCTCAACATGTATTTAAAAAATATTAAATATGTATTATAAAATATGAAAAATATATTTTAGAATTTATGTATATAAAACACACAAAATTAGTTAGGAAAAGAAACATAAAAATGCGAAAACAAAAACCACAGAAAAAAGGAAAACATGAAAAGAAAAGTGAAAAGAGAAAAACATGAAAATGAGAAAGAAATGGAAAAGGAAAAATTAGAAAGATACAAGTAAATAAAAAGAAAACTAATAGAGAGAAAAATCCAAAAAAATGAAAAGTTGATTTAGTTCAATCAATGCGAGCGAGCATAGCAGCCTACACGTAGAACAGAAAAATAGAAAGAAACAAAAAAGGCAACATAAGTTCTTGGTCCCTCTAGGAGCTACTAAGTGTTACAATAAACCAAAAAAGAAACACACAATAGTTTTTCGGTCCACGCTAGGAGAGATACCTCACAAATCAAAAGACAAACTAGTATATTGGGCCGGTCAACCTTGTGATGCATGTAGGCTAGCGTGATGTTGCGGTCACAGTAAGCGAGATATATTTTGGTGCTAAATTCTACTAGCAGGTAGTGACCACTAATTAGACTAAAATCAGCCTAGAGGCCTCAAAATAGCTTGATTACTATGATCTTTACTTTTGTGGTAGAATAATTTATCATATAAAATGACCAATAGTTACAACTCATGCTCTAGGTTTCGTGCTGACCTTCTCGTCCAAAGGAATATGGATATGTGAAATGTAAGTCCAACATGAAACAAGTGGTGGTATTTTACATACTTAATTCCTGGGATCTTAAGCATGGAAGGATACAAGGATATACTTAATGTTCACGCTAGTGTAAATAAAAATAGTCATATGCATCCTAACGATGTAGAGCCGGGGGTTTTAACATCCATCTCTAAAATAACTCAAGACCCACCCAAAGAGTCGTAGAGAAGCAGGAACAAGAAAATAAAAGATCGATCTTATTCCTTTTCTTAGCGAGATTGAATGCATCGAACAACATGAGAAACAGTTGGAATTTCTCTACTCCAGAGAGAAGTAAGCATAACATATTTTAGATTTGCAAATGTTCCTTAGTTCCTAAATTTGCATATATTTAACCCTGAGCACTGACCCATGTCCTGAGCACTGACCCATGTATATAAAGATGGAACAATTTTTACTGTTAATAGTTAAGGTTAGCATTGAGAATATTATTTTAAATTCACAATTTTTACGGACTTTCACTTTTCCTAAGAGCATCTCTAGCAGACCCCGTATAACGCTGCGACCCGCAAAATAACCGTAAAATACGGGTCCGCGTGGAAAATCCTGCCCGACTAGACCCTGCAAAACGTGTCCGGCCCATAAAAGTTTTTGCACGGCGCAACATAATTCCTGTCCCAACCCGTGAAAACGCGCCCCCCCCCCCCGCCCGTCGGCGCCCTATATATAGTGGGAGCGGTTGGTGGGGGGGGGGACATTTCAGCCCGCACTTTTCCCCACCCACGGCCGCCCCTCTCCACCTCGCACCACGCTTTTCCCCACCACCCGCCGCCTACAATTCCGGCCAAACTAGCCGGCCGGAGGGCCGCCACACGCCCGAGCTTGCCCTCTGCCACTTTCTCCTACGTCGGCGGGTCGGAAAGTTGCAGATCGGCAACTGTTCGACGCAGCGGCCGGATTTGGCGTTTCCGGCCACCGGTGGCTGCGCCAAGCCATCGGTTGGTCGGCGAGCAGTCCGCCCAGCCTTGGCAAAGCCCCAGCGCCCCATGCAGGTATGAGTTCGTCCTATAGCCGCCGCCGCCGCAGTCGGTTTGCCGGCAAGGATTCGCCGGCCATCCGCCGGGCTCGGTGCTTGCGCAGCGGCTCGCCGGCTCGCCTATGCCGCTAGTACAGTGCAACGGTTGCACGCGGACAATGGTGCGGCGAACTTCTGGCACCCGAAGCACCCCGGATGGGTGTTCTTCAAAGCGAAAACGACGGGGTATGTGTTGTTCCCATTCGTCTTTGTCACTGTATTCTTCGGTTCAATTGCGATAGCTCATTTTGAACATCGTCGTGTGTGTAGGAAGATGGGTGCTCATTTTGGTTTTGGGGAGGAGAATACATTGATTTATTGATATAAAGAAACTTAATAGATGTTTGTGCACTCCTTAGTAAAATTGAGGCTAAAGATGCGGCTGCATGTGCAATTAGAGAAGAAAGTAGAGGGAAATCATCGTCTACTTCTTTAGAACCAACGAAGAGTGAAGAATGCAAGATTAAGAATCCACACATCAACAACGAATGCATGGAGAAGATATTGCTCCAACTAGTAGGAGCAGTTATGGAAGTTGGATATCTTCTAAAACTAGACGATGCCCCGCACGTTGTTGCGGTAATATTTTGCAATATATTTCTAAGATATTAATAATTTTATGGAAATAAGAATACTCGAAGAAATAATATGTGAGCTAAAACTAAAAATACATATTGTTATTTGTGTTTGATTATTGTATTTTTATAAAATATTTATTAAATATATCATGCATGTTTGCATGTTGAAGTGAATCTTTTCCTATGACTCATTGAATGTTGAAGTGGATCTTTTCTAATGCATGTTGCTTGATGAGGTGTCATGCTTGCATGTTGAGAGAAATGGATTAGTGGGGGCTAGCTATTTAGATATAGAAGATGCATAATTGTGGTTCTTGTTTTCTTTGATCTTACTATTGTAGCAAAGTTTTGATGAATTACTATGTATCCAATGGCGTTGAAGAAAATAAAAAAGTAAAGAAATGTATTTTTATGTGTGAAACTAACATGCAAATTCCGGATTGGTGGGCCGGCGGGGGCGGCGCCTGAGCAGACCCCGCAAAGCCGACCCGTAAACCGTTTTGCGAGGTCTGACTCTGCCGCCGCCCGTGCCAGCCTGCAAAGCCGTTTTTCCGCGAACTGTAAACGCGTTTTACGGGTCGGTGTTATACGGGGCCTGCTAGAGATGCTCTAAGTATAGCCAAAGTAAACACACGAGAAGAAATTATGTTGATGAGTTCAAACGAAAGATAATGTTGATTAATGAATCCAAATTTGTTGAACATGGGTTTATTATGAGAAACATTCTACTATGTGGCTTGATCTTGCATTCCAAAGAACTCCAAACACTACCATAAACCCAAAACCTCAATTAAACACCAATGCCACATGACATGTAATTTTATGACCATCGAATATATATTTGCCTCACACTGGAGGCAGAAGTGAACAAAGTTGCCAGGGGTGCAACTGGTCGAATTCGAGAAGGATGCTTCACGCTACACTCATAGTACACAAGTTTAACAAAAAAATGTAACTAATTCTGGTATTGTTAGTCCCAGAACCAAACATTCCGTAAATTTGTACAAAGAGACCCAATATTTAGAGCATGCATCGCATTTTCCATAGGATTTCCCAAATCTCACTTCAGGTTGTTTTCACAATGTTTTAGCAACAAAACTTGTTCTATACGATAGCACGTGAAATCATATCTAGTTCTCAATTTTTGCTCTTCAGAAAACACATGAATGATTCGGCATATGAGAATTTTGTTTCTATACAAAAAAAATGCATCGGGCGACAGGAGCTGCTACACAGAGGGGTCATGACCTTTACATTATAAGGACTAATGTGTAACAATTTAAATTAAAGGAGTACATGAATTTGAACAAACAAATTACAGTGTTCATTTTTTGTTGTTGATAAAATCCCTGCAATGGTAACCCTCAAAATCGGAAAGCTCCCCTCCGACGTGGGTCCCACATGTCATCTTTTCATCTCACCTTCTCCGACGCCGCCGCGCCGCCCTCGTTGCCCTTGACGCGCCGTATCTGCGAGCTCCCCCGCCACCGCCGACGAGTATGCAAACCGAGCAGCCTCAGGTCGACGCCGGCCGCCTTGCCCGACCTCAGCTCTCTCAATCGGCTCCGGGGAGGGGAGCACTTCGGATGGGAGGTGCCACGACCAGGAACAGGTAGCACTGCGAGTCTGCGAGTACGCGGCTTCATCAAATTCAGTCAAGTAGCATTCTCTTAATAATCCGATTCAATTTGTATTTACGGATTGCGGTCAATCAAAATTCGGTTCCACGACCACGAGGTACGCGGCTTCCTGCAATTCAGTCCAGTCGCATTCCACGAGCAGGTAATTACAGGTTGCGGTCAATCAATATTCGCCCAGTAAATCTCTATTCAGGACTGAATAGTGTTGGTCTTCATTCAGTTTTTCTCTTTTAACTGCTCAATGACACATGCTTGTGTAGAGCAGAATGTTAGAAGGTCTTGCACGCGGTCCTTGCGGAATCAGCTCCACAACCTGGCCGAGCACGGGCTACACGGCAAGCCTCTCAATCACTTTCTTTTGAACTGTCAACGGCATCAGGACATCGGGACTGTCGGTCCTCAAGACTCTTCATTCAGTCACTGACGAACAGTACACGCGGTGCTTCAGACTTCAGATTCTTCCTCGGTCAATGATGGTACATGCCTGTGTGGAATCAACTCCATAATCTGGCCGAGCATGGGCTACACAGCAGGCCTTGCAATCACTATCTTTAGAACAATCAACGGCATCAGCGGACGGACTATATATCCATGCATGTAATCTGTCACGTGTGTGCTTTGGAGCTTCACTTACGAACTATAGACCTGCACAACATGAGCCTTCTCCTTGCTTGGGAGCTCCTGCTATTCCTCCTTGCCTTGACACAGCTTTCTTGTGCCTCAAATTCTACGCATCCATCACTGGATCGGCAAGCAGAGGCACTTCTCCGCTGGAAATCTAGCCTAAGCAATTGTCACTATTTGGACTCATGGAGAAAGGAAACCAGCCCCTGTAACTGGAAAGGTATTACCTGCAACACTGTGGTGTCTCGTGGCCATGACCATTGACCAGGGTGATGCAGTCCTAGTTGTGTCCAGCATTTCGCTTGATGGCTATTACCTTGAAGGCAGGTTGGATAGTCTCCACTTTGCAGGCTTGCCTCATCTTGTCCATTTGGAACTCAGCGGCAACTCTCTCTGGGGCTCAATCCTGTCAAGCATTGATGCTCTTGCCGAGCTCACTCACTTGGATCTATCCTTCAATGGCTTGAATGAATCTATCCCAACATCCCTAGGTAATTATACTAAACTAACCCCCATCAATCTCTCTTGTTACAATTTGTTTCTACCATGCCTAGTACAGTAAGAAGACTAGAGAATTTAATGAGCCTCTCCACTTTGCAGGCTTGCCTCGTCTTGTCTATCTGGACCTCAGTTACAACAATCTCTCAGGCTCAATCCCATCAATTATTGGTTCACTTGCCGGGCTCACTCACTTGGATCTATCCAACAATGGCCTGAGCGGATCTATCCCAACATTCCTAGGTGATTGTACTAAACTAATCTCCATCGATCTCTCTTACTACAGTTTGTTTCTGCCATGCTAACGACAGTAAGAACACTAGAGAATTTAATGAACCTCTCCACTTTGTAGAGTTGCCTCGTCTTCTGTATCTGGACCTTAAAGGCAACTCTCTCCGGGGCTCAATCCCTTCAAACATTGGCGCTCTTGTCGAGCTCACATATTTGGATCTATCTATCAACGATCTTGATGGAGCTATCCTACCTTCCATAGGTAATTGCACTAAACTAACCTCTCTGGATATATCATGCCATTTGCACCTACAAGCTTGCTAGCTGATTTAAAGATGGTCAAATTTAAGTTGTAACAACTTTATTGACCCAATATCTTGTAAATATAAATATTTATTAAAATTTTACACCTTAAGTTTAACAGCTTATCTGGTCATCATATTGTCTTGATACACAATTTAAAGGTGATAATTTTTCAGGCTTGCCACATCTTGTCTATCTGAACCTCAATGACAATGATCTATCAGGCCCAATCCCATCAAGGATTGCTGCTCTAGCCAAGCTTACATTATTGGATATATCCATCAATGGCCTGAACGGATCGATCCCACCAACTTCCCTCTGCTTATGATACAATTTGAGCCTCCTCATTTGGGAAATTTGGCCAGATTAAACTTTGTAGACCTTAAATTTAATAGCTTATATTTCATATTGGACCTCAGCGGTAACTCTCTATCAGGCTCAATCCCATCAAGCATTGGTGCTCTTGCCGAGCTTAAATTCTTGGATATATCCTCCAATAGACCTGACGGATCTATTCCATCATCCATAGGTAGTAGTAATAAACTAACCTTCCTCAATGTATCATAAGCACCTGGTTGGAGACAACCCTTCAGCAATGGGCTTTACTTGACCCCACCTCCTAAATTTGCAAAATGTGTCATATTAATTTTTGTACAGCCTAAGTTTGACATTATATCTGCTCATACTGTCTTGCTCCATGATTTGAAGGATGATCAATTTTGCAGGCTTGCCTCATCTTGACTATCTTGACCTCAGCAGCAACACTCTCTCAGGCCGAATCCCTTCAAACATTGGTTCTCTTGCTAACCTATCGTTTTTTAATCTTTCCAAAAATAGCATACATGGATACATCCCACCATCTATTTGTAATCTTACGAAATTAACCACCCTCGATCTCTCTTACAATTTGTTGTCTGGAGGATTCATGACTTGTACACTAGGCACACTAGACAACTTAACGGAGCTCTATTTAAGCCACAACATTTTAACTGGCCCAATACCGCCTAGTTTTTCAAGTCTGACGAGTTTGAAATTGTTGGATTTTTCCAACAATCAAATCATAGGTTCCATTGGAAGCATAGGGAACATAATGAGTTTACAATACTTGGATCTTTCTAACAATCAAATAACTGGTTCTATCCCTTCAACCTTCTCAAATTTGAAAATGGAAAATGGAAACTAAACTATGCCATGGAAAATGAATTTTCCGTGCAAAGAAAATGAAAACTCCGTTAGGCAACATTGTTTGGAATTCCAATATGCACCCTTGTGCATAATATGAGATCATTTGAACAAACTATGCCATAAGTGTGGCCATAAGATTGATCATTTGGCTTGAAAGTCATGAATCTTCACGCATGATAGCTCGTTTCTGAGAACATTTTTTAAAAATAATTGCCGTATTACAAGTTTATTATTTTTCCTGGAAACTTGGTCACATATAATGACACAATGCGAAGGTTTTCCAATTTTTTGATTTTTTTTTAAATTTTTTATACCCGTTTCAAAATGCGGTCAAAACGGCGGGCATGACCTTTCCTAGCTAGTGGTTGAATCTTGAAAAACTTTTGGTGCTTCTCTAAATAAATAGATACTTATGTACCTAGAAATGATTTTCGAAAAAAGTAAAGAGCAAACTATAAGACAGCTGTAGTTCAAATTTGATCCGCTTCTAGCTGGATCAACGGAAATTTGTCTTTTTTACCAGAGGTGGATAAAATCTTTTGACACCCAACTATTTGGTCATTTGTGCATTAAATATGGCCTAATAGTTTATAAAATTGATTTCATCCAATTTTTCAATAAATATATTGTAGGTCCTTCACAAAAAAAACTCATTTTGGACACTCAAAAAAGGGAAAATGTTTTTTTTTCAAAAAACTCATTTCCGACGACACCTTTTTAAAGATATTTATCTTATTCCATGTTGTTATTTTTTCTGAAAACTTGTTCACATTTTGGTGACACAATGAGAAGGTTTTTCATTCTTTTTAGATTTTCTCATATCATAAAGTAGCTTAAATGATTTTAACACATTATTTTAAGTTAACCACGACCAATTTGGATGGTCATAACATCGTACTGCATTCTGATTGGTACGTGGACATATCACGCGGATCATGCATCCAACACCGTCGGATGCTCGGGGATCCAACGGCTGTCCTCGACCCATCCACACCAACCCGGAAACCCTAGCTATGACCGGCCAGCCCAAGCTCGCGTCGCCCGCTTCGTCCGCGCATGCGACGCCCTGCTCGTCTGCGGGCTGAGGTCCTTGCTAGCGGCCTCCGTCTCGTGCTCGAGCCGCCCTCCGCGCGCCCCCTTCCCCTCGGCTAGATCCCACCGCCTGCCGTCTCTGACCTTGCGGTCTCTCGTTGATGTGCTGCACGAACACGGTGGCATGCTCTTCCAGGATGGTTCATCTCCCTCCATCTCTCTCTTTCTCTTCCCTACTCTCTCTTTGTCATGATTTCTTTATCTAAATCTCTCTCTCTGCAGGCACCCATGAAAGCGAAGATGGATCATCACCGGAGATGAGGACTACTCGGGTGGTAGCCGCCAAGGCCAAGGCCAGGGAGTACAGCGATTTCGCCGCCCACGCCACCCAGCTCTTCCGCCCGAGGGATGTCCGCCGCGCCGATATGACCACCCCGTCCCCTCCATCGCGGGTGCCTCCCATCTCGTGCACCCCCTGCCCCGCCGGTTGTACCCCCATCTTCTCTACGCGGATCCGCCTCCGAGGTAGCCCTGTTTTCTTCAGATCTCTACCAAAGGACTGGGCTTATGCTTGTAGTGTGTACGATGATGAGCACCTGGTGGAAGTTAGAACCTTACATTTTGTAGTATATTTCAGATGCATAGGTAGATTCTTCGATGCTTCCTAGGCCTATACTGTTATGTTTGGCTTGAATATCTCTAGTTTGTATTTTAGCTCCTGGGTGCTAATTTTAGCTGCTGAAGCATTGGCAGTGGTTTGTGGTGGTCTGCATGTGCTAGCGATACTAAGCATCCTATCTAAATTTAACCTTAGGTTGTACATTTGTTGATTTTTGAGTTTGGCTTCGTATTTTTCTATATGCATTTAGCCACCACTGAATCTTTGAGTTCCTGTTTCATTGTGTCAACGCAACCTTAATCCAGATACCATCGTTCCCAGAGAATCCAAATTTCAGTTAGTTCATGTCAACGTGGCCTTATCAGCATGATTCGACCATGAATCCATGATATTATCTAGTGCAGCCAATGGGTTACTCGCGGTACCGATTGTTCTTATGAAATGGACAGTGCCACGTGCAAATGAACTGAAACATTTTATTTTATTTTATTTTGCGGGTACTTTGAGTCTTCACCATCCCAGGTCTGAACCCTGCAACACAGCACAACACTGGTATAGTGCATGCATCCTGTTAATGCGGAAGGTTTCATATATAGACCGATAATCCACGTGACTTTGACTGAATTGTTAAGTTAGTATATTATACTTGACCGTCTCCGTCTGGCGCCCACACTCCCTCACACTACGCGTCTTCATCCACTGGGATGGACACGCGCTACGCATTTTACGTAGTATACATCTATGGTGAGCCAGTCAGTAATGGTGGCCGAGTCATTGATACTCACCTAGCAGCCACTTGTTGGCCACTTGATTCAGAGTTTCAAACCATATAACCCCAAGTCTACTTTCATCATAGAAATGAAAGATAAACCGATGAGGTCGATGGAGTGAGCAAGTAACCATGTGGTATCTCTTCTGTTCTGTTTTGTTTCTTCTTGCTTAAGACATGCTTCCTCTTGCTTAAGACATGCTGGATCTTCGCTTATGCTTCAAAAAATTGAACGAATCATGCATGCATGTAAACAGAAATCATGATGTAAATTTTCTAATCTGAATTCTGAATTTGAATCAGAGTTGATTGTTAACTCTGAATCTTTCAGACCTCATGGGTTACTCCCAAGTAAGTGTGAAGCCACAGTACGTGTTTAAAAATCTTACAGGTGCCAAGTTAACTTGAATCAGAGCAGAAAGCTAACGGCAACCTTACAACAAAGTTTTTTAAATAATACTGCCGATCTGTTGTCTTTCTACTGGTACTGGACTACTGGCAGAGAAAAATGTGCATAAAGGCCCTGTTCATGTGATTGACCAAATTTCCCACAAGTTTTAATGCTCGCAGATTTTAGTTGGCTCCGTTCATTCTTTTCAAAATGTGCATACATGCCCTGCTCACATGTCCTTTTCCCTGCTGCCTCGATTAGGATGATTACCTTAGTTTTTTTACGCTATTTTATACAGCATCAGAACAACCTAGTATTCTAAGGATGCCTCACTTTGAAAGGTATTCCATCATCCGGAGGACTCTGCATCATATATGATATTGATTAGTTAGATGGACTCTGCATCATCCTAGAACACCATGGTCTCTGTTAGTGGTATGCATGCATTAGAAACACAATATGTCTGTATGTAATCTAACTTGCAGTGTGTGTGTGCCATGCAGGGAGATGGTGATCAGGTGAACAAAATATGCCTGGAAGACCTCTGGCACAATGGCGGTGTGCAAGCAACGTCTTGTTGCATTCTACTGGTACTGTCTGTCGTCTCGTGTCAGCGTCTCATTATCGTGTACAATCTAAATGAGTAATTCGGAGTCACTTGTGTTTGATTTCAGTTCATAATTTTATTATATGCTCTTGATCTTGTTCGGTTCCATACTAGGGAGCTTCTTCTCCTCTCATGTTGTTGTTGTCGATTTGGTACTAGCTAGAATGATTCCTTGAGCTTGATAATGACAGATTGTACACTGTCTTGCTCCAGTGTTACATAATTGTTATCACAGTACACACATACCTCATTGTTGTCCATGGATATTGTTCTCTGCTGCCAGCATTGACTGGTTGTAGTTGTTTCGGCAGATCACATCACATTCACATGGGCGCATGTGTAGCACTGACTGGTTGTACACACATAATGTTGGCTGATTGTCCACACATAATGTTGACTGGTTGTACACACATAATGTTGGCTGTTATGTATTGATTTTAGTGTCGAAAATGACTCAAACCTGAAGTACTTAAAATAGATTGTCGTTCCTTTTTGTTTGTTTTGATACCCATATACCCATAAATCAGGGGGAAATTATTGCCTGGATAGGTGTTTTCTTTTATGAAGTTAGTGGATGTTTGATCAAGTCCCCCTTTCCGTTGTATGAAACGTTTCTCCTGTTGTACTTAAAAAGCTTTCCGCTGATGGCAGGAAGAAGAAGGCTGTTCACAAGAAGATGGCAGGAAGAAGCAGGTTGATTCAATTCGATCCTCAAGGTTAGGGGTGGGCAGAAAAACCAACGAACCGAACACCGAACCGAAACCGAAACCGAGACCGAATAAACCGAATTTTCGGTTTTTTAAATTGATACAGACAATTTCGGTTTTTAGTTCCAATAACCGAACAAAGTTCGGTCTGTTCGGTTGTTTTCCCGGTTAGCCGAACTAGTATGCAGGAGTACTAAGCTAGCGTGGAATTTCTCGCAGTCTCTGTACGCGAACCACGTCCGGTTGTTTTCCCGTACCCAGCCCAACTAGCTACGCTACTGTCTACTGGACCTAGCTAGATAGCCCACTAGCCCAAATGAGACGGCTTTCGTGGATTGTGGAATGACCACCTGCCTGAAGCTAGCACGTGTGACTTAATTGATTGGGACACACTTCCTTTAGTCCCACCTCGCTTGGTCAATCAGGAAAGGTAGACAGGCTCAGCTATATAAGTGCGTGCCGCTGCTCGCCTGGGGATAGAGCGCCTTTGCTCAATCAACGGGGCCTTCGGTATAAACCGGAAACCGCACCGAAATAATCGGTTAACCGATTTTTTGGTTAGCTTTTTTTTGTACTCATTTTCGGTTTCCGATTCTGTGAACCGAATATTTTAATAAACCGAATGGTAGAAACCGAATTTTTGGTTTATACCGAACGCCCACCCCTACTCAAGGTAGCCCTTCCCTCCCCCTTCTCTCTTCGATTCGATCCGATCTGTGCACAAAGTTCACTAGTTTGGATGCATCATAGAATTTGTGGTGATGTTGTCTAGATTGCAGCAAGAAAAAATACTAGTGTTGAGGTTGTTAAGTGTTTTGTTACGTTGAAATCTGAACCATTTATTGAATAGTAGGATGGCTAACTTACTATGATTATCTCTTGTTGCTATGTTTGTCTTTTCCATATCCAAATCATGTTTATGAATTGGTGTGCTTGAAAACCAAGGAATGCTTCTATTCCTTGTCGGTGTGCTTGAAAACCAAGAAATCTGAACCAGCTCGTTATTTGTTTGGTGGTTGGTTTGCATACATGTTCTTTTTCTGCAGAAATATGGTGTGGTTCCTTGCAGAGTAAATATGCTGTTAGATTTACTTTTATTTTGTTCCTAATCATTTTGTTCTATAATATGCAGATGCTGGCCTTTCATGTTTCTTCACGAGCATCAGGACAAGGAAGTTGGAAGAAGCATAGTTCTAGCTCATTGGAGCTAGTTCTGGGAGCAATGAAACCCTTTAGGCTGATCCTATTTGTATGTGTGTTATATGATGTAGCAGAACTTGTAGGGCTCATGTGATAGATTCGTGTGGTAGACTGTACACTTGTAGAGCTGTTATCTAATTGTAAACTTGATGCTGATCACATTTGTATGTATGTTATATGATGTAGCAGATTGCTTCTTGCTGTTATTTGAAGTATTGCATTGGTTTTCTGTATTGGTATATTGAAATTTGAAGAACATGACCTTGACAAAACAAAGAAAAACAAAGGCTACAGCCCAAAAGCAAAGGTGCATAAAAAAAGAAAAACAAAGGCTACAACCCAAAAATAAGAAGGCTATAATGTTGGGCCTGGCCCATGTAGCTGATCAAAATTAATAGGGAAAAAATATATAAAAGGCTGAATTGTTGGGCTCAGCCCATGTAAAACACCGAATTGGACCGGGCTGATTCTTGTGCCACATCAGCTTGCCACGCTGGATGCCTACGTGGCCTGAGGAGGTTGCTAGTGACCAAAAATTTGGTCGTGGAATCAACGACCTTTTACATATCACAAAGAAGGTCACTAATTTCAGTTTACGACCGCCAGCTTTTGACCTTTTGTTTTTGGTTACAAAAAGGTCGCAAATGAAAAACTATGACCTCTCAACGGCCAATAGTGAGGGTCACAAGTTGACATATTTCTTGTAGTGACACCGATAGCAACTCCGTCTTCGGATGATCTCCCTCGATGGCCTCGTGGAGCCCTTGCGCTTCCTCCGCCACGACCCCGTGCTCCTCCGATGGGTCCTTCGGCGGGGCCTCCTTTGCCGGTTCAGGCGGAGCCGGCCTCGCCCTCCAGGCTTCGGCTCCCTCTAGTCTGGTCGGCTCAGGCGGAGCTAGCCTCACCCCTCCGAGTTTCGGCGCTCACCCTCGCTGGCCTGGCCCAAGAGGCGTCTCGGCCGGTGTAACGCCCCGAGACCGATGTGCCAGGTGTCCTCCAGTTATTCGCTGTTGTTGCCTTGTCTTTGCTTACGTGTCATGCATTGCATATCATGTCATCATGTGCATTTCATTTGCATACATGTTCGTCTCATGCATCCGAGCATTTTCCCCGTTGTCCGATTTGCAATCCGGCGCTCCTATGTCACCCGGTGTCCCTTTCTACCTCTTTTTGTGTGCGGGTGTTAAACGTTTTCGGATTGGACCGAAACTTGTCATGCGGCCTTGGTTTACTACCGGTAGAGCGCCTGTCAAGTTTCGTCGCATTCGGAGCCCGTTTGACTGCCCAACCGCCATCCGTAGCGGCACCGTTGTCGGTTTATTCGTTGGACATTTTCAGTCTCCGAAAACCCATGCCGGACTGCCCTCTCTTCTCTTCCCACAGCCCACCTAGGTCCAACCTACCTCTCCTCACATCCGAAACCGCCCGATCGCGATAGGAGGGTCAAGAACCCCCCTCCTAACCCTAATCCTAGCCCCTTTTCCTATTTAAACCAACTCCCCTTCCATTTTGGGCAGCTACCTACCCCCCCCCCCTAAAATTTCGTGCCCCCAATCATCTCCCAGCCGCCTCCCACCTCCTCTCCTCGAATTCCGGCGCCGGCAAGCCCTTCGCCGCCACTTGTCGCGCCTCCATTGGCCCCGCCGCCGTTGACCGCGCCCTCCTCCAACCCCAGGGCGCCACGCGTCGCCTCCAGCGCCCCAGCGCCGCCGCGGCCCGCTAGGCCTGCGGGAGGCCCGCCTCAGGCCGCAACGGGCCAGAGCCGCCCGCGCAGGTGCCCCGCTGGCCTTCTCCGCCGTCCAGCGCTGCGCGCCTCCGCTCTGCGCGCCTCCGCTCTGCGTCCGCCTTTCGCCGCCGTAGTACCCTCGCCAGCGCCGACCCCGCCGCCCCGGCCACCGAACGGCCCGCGCCGCCGCCGGACCCCAGATCCAGCCGCCGCCATGGAGTTGTGCCTCTCCGAGCTCCGTCGACGCCGGGAACGAGATCCTCGGGGCCGGATCCACCCAGATTTTCCCGTTTTCGGCGCCTCCCGCGCATTCCCGTCGTCCTTGGCCTTCGCCGGCCCTGCCAGAGCCACCGCCGCCGCCATGACCGTGCTTGGGAGCGAGCATAGGAGCTGCTCCTCCCGTGCGCCGCTCCTGGACCCGCGTGGGCCACCTCCTCCCTGGCCCAGCTCGCCGGCGGCCCAGCCCATCTTCTCGCCGACCTGGCCGACCTCCTCCTCTACTGGGCTTAGCCCATGGTGAGCCCCGCTGCTAAACCCCGCCCGTGCGTTGTTTTGCTATATGATGCTCACATATGTTTTTTTCACTAAGTCCCCCCAGATTTCAGTATTTTTGAGCATATTCATCGCATCATAACTCTGCATCCGTAGCTCCGATTCGTGCGTGTAGCATATCAAAATGTTCGTCTCGACGAGTACATCATTTCATCTCATTGCATCATTTTCATTTGAGCTCATCTTGATGCCCGAAATGCTGTTGGAAAAGGGCTATGTGATGAATTTGTCAGATCTGTTTCAACAAATGACATTTTGTCATTTTTGCCATGATTAATGTGTGCATGCTATGATCCTGAGCTCTACATGTGTTTTGTTATATGCCATGCCATCTTTACAAAGGTGCTTGTCATGTATTTTAGTGATATTTGTGGTGACTAGCACAAGCTTGCAAAGTAGCGTAATCGGTAATGTTGATTTCAGGGACTTAGAATTTCACTAAGTCCTTGTCCTGATTTTGTTGATATGCCATATGTTCATGTTGTTTCCTAGTGATCCGTGCCTCTTTTGAGGATGATCAGTAAGGATGTTTTGTTAACATTGTGGCGCTCTATCCATCCATGTCTTTGATTGCATTTATGGAGCACCCTAACTTGAATCAATCGAGCTCTACTTTTGCTATAAAATGATCCTGGCAGATTGTTGACATGTTTAGCGATTTTGTCGAGGATGTTGCTATTGATCCGTGCATGCTATGATGTTGTTCTTGCCATGTCTTCTTGATGGGTGTATGCTTAGTTTGTCATGGCATGCTCTATAGTGAGTGCATCGAGCTCGTAAACATGCCTACTCGTTAACTGTTTTTGCATGCTCCAGTTTTTCACTAAGTCTGAATCTGTTTATGTTTTTGCTATGTTCACATGCTTGCAATTGTATTTTCTGATCCCTTTTGGCTCAAGGTCACTAAGGGACTTTTGTTAAGTGTTTTGAGTAGCTTCATGCCATGCCTTGCTTTGCCATGTTAAGTTCCTGTAGCATATAGTTTGCATGCTCCAAAGTGTGCTTCCTGATGATAAATTCCAGACTTGTGTTAATTTCACTAAGTCTGAAACCTGTTATCATTTGCACTTTTGCCATGCTTGTTTGAACCTAATAATGGATGAATTAGCCGTAGCTCAGTGTTTATCTTTTGTCAAGCATCTTGAGTGGATCCCTGCCATGTATTTTGTTGCCATGTTTGAGTGCTGTAGCATATTTATCTTGGTGCATTTACATGGTCACTTGCTGATTATCGCAGACCGGTGCCATATTTGTTTTGCTTGCCATTTCCAAACCGTGCATCCGATTCCGGTGATCTTTATATCGATTTCAACCGAAATCATCTCACCTTTCCAGTGGCACTCTTGGATTTCCAAGTTGAGGCCAGGTTCAATCATTCCTTTCCAAATCATGCATATGCATCTCATACCGCATTCCGCATATCATACCATGGTCATGTGTTGGTTGTTTACTATGTTGTGTGCTTCTTTCCGGTGTTGCTTCTTCGGGTTGGTTCCGGTAACGTCGTGATTGTGAGGACCCGTTCGACTACGCCTGTTTGTCTTGTTCATGGACTCGTTCTTCTTCCTTGCGGGATTTTAGGCAAGATGACCATACCCTCGAAATCACTTCTATCTTTGCTTGCTAGTTGCTCGCTCTTTTGCTATGCCTATGCTACGATACCTACCACTTGCTTATCATGCCTCCCATATTGTTGAATCAAGCCTCTAACCCACCTTGTCCTAGAAAACCGTTGTTTGGCTATGTTACCGCTTTGCTCAACCCATCTTATAGCGTTGTTAGTTGCAGGTGAAGATTGGAGCTTGTTCCATGTTTGGAACATGGATATTTTGTTCGGATATCACAATATCTCTTATTTAATTAATGCATCTATATACTTGGTAAAGGGTGGAAGGCTCGGCCTTATGCCTAGTGTTTTGTTCCACTCTTGCCGTCCTAGTTTCCGTCATATCGGTGTTATGTTCCCGGATTTTGCGTTCCTTACGCGGTTGGGTTATAATGGGAACCCCTTGACAGTTCGCCTTGAATAAAACTCCTCCAGCAATGCCCAACATTGGTTTTACCATTCGCCACCAGTTTGCAGGTGCCGATGTTTTCGAGCAGGTGACGCAACCAAGCTCAAGGAGGAGCTCTATGAAGATCTTGTCCTTTATGTTGTTTCATTCTAGTTGATCAGTAGTGGAGCCCAGTCGGGACGATCGGGGATCTGTGTAGCATTTGGGGTAGTCTTCTTGTATTTTGGGTTCCATAGTCGGACCTTGAGTGTATTTGGATGAATGTAATGCTTTATTCATGTATTGTGTGAAGTGGCAAGTGTAAGCCAGCTATGTATCTCTTTCCCTTATGTATTACATGGGTTGTGTGAAGATTACCTCACTTGCGACATTGCTTTCAATGCGGTTATGCCTCTAAGTCGTGCTTCGATACGTGGGAGATATAGCCGCATCGAGGGCGTTAAAAGTTTGTATCAGAGCCTTCCCCGACCATAGGAGCCCCCTGCTTGATCGAATCGTTGGCATTGTTGAGTCTAGAAAAATGTTTTGAGTCATTTAGGAATTATATATGTCGGAGACTTAGGAATTCTTTTTACTCCTTAGTCCCTTCATCGCTCTGGTGAGGCATCCTGACGTAGAGTTTTGACTCTTCTCTTCTCAAATTTCACTGAAATTTTTTTAGGATCATGCGGGTATCTTGGAATCGTTCCGATGGTTTTGTGACGAGAACATTGTTCTTGGTGCCTCCTGTCATTTAGGGGTTGTGGCAGTGTCCCGGGGAGTTGAGCTCCGAGGTGTTGTCATCACAATTTTATCGTTGCAGTTCTGGAATACCTGAGTTTAGTTTTGCGGACATCAAAAATCTCTTTTATGCAGTTGTTGGTGAGATAACCTCGACGCCACCCAGTACTGGGGCGGGAGTTCGGGAGTATTGCCATAACTCTTATAACAGATGCTTTTCGAAGGTTGAGGTAAACGATTTCCTAAGGTTTCTTGGTTATGTGTTGAAGGATGGATACAGCTGGATGTAGGATTTGTTAGTTTGGGTGAGATATTATGCTTCCCCTGTATCCCCAACACCTGATTGCATAACCGGAAAATTTCGGGAGTTTATAAGTGGGAATTCAAGTAGCTCTTAGGATATCTTTCTGACAGATGTATGATATGAAATTGGGGTTCGACGTCTAGTGGTCCGCCTATCCACGGTTGGTTTTACAGTGGTCTCGTTGTGTCTTAAAGAGTCCTTGGCTATGCCGACTCGGGGACGCTTTGTATGTCATGTGCACCGCCTTGTACATGATGGTGTTGTACGATCGAGCCCGTGTAGGCCCCACCACGAAAATTTCGGTCGAAATCTCTATCATATGTTTGTTCTGGCTTATTCCGCAAGCCAATCCTTTGTTTTTGTTTTTGAGTTGTGGTATTCGAGTTGCTTCGAAGTCAAATGTTGATTCCAACCTGTTCCTAAGCGGTGTTCTCATACTCCGATGTGAATACTAATCCTTCTTGATCATCGAGATTGTGTTGTCAATCCTTTTTAAGCCGGTGTGCTTCTCTTCAAGTGGATCCAATCTTATCAACGTTAGCAAGATCAATTATCAGTTCTTCTCAACGGTGTTTGTTTCATCCGTCTCCAAGTTGCCTTTGTTTTTCCCGCCCACCCACCCTTTTCCTTCAAGGATTCGGATTTCTTAATCAAGTATCCATTTTATTCATGTGAAGTCTCTCCATTCTTTTCCTTCATGTTCTCACCCGGTGATTCTCATGAAGATACTAACGGAGCCTCAAGTTCGTCATTCCTCATTCTTTTTCTTCTCCAGTGGATTCAATTCAAGCTTTGGTATTGAGCATAGTCTTTTCTTTTGCCCAATGCTTTTCTTATGCCTGCGCACCTCATAATCATTCCCCGCTTGCTATTCAATTGTTTCGAAGTGCTCAAGATATCTCGAAGATTCGTGTTTCAACTCTGTTTTCGTTCCAGCTTTTGCGAGGATGTTACCTCATTCAAGCCATTTAATTCAACCGGTGCATTCTCTCTTTTAAATCGTTCTACGGTGTTTCTTTTGAGTGGGCCCTAACCCACAGGTTTTTTCCCAGGATCTTACCTGACTCTTCTAATCTTTCCGGAGTTATTCTCAAATTCTTTTCTGAAGTTTGACGTAAGAATGATTTATCATCAGTCAAATGTCTTTCTCCAAGATCGATTAAATTCTTTTCATCGTTGGCTCGACATTCCTTTTTCATCCCGGAGTATCTCAACAATTTGGTGGTGTTTCTCATCGTCATTCTCAGATTTTGAAGACCGAAGAAGAGTTTCTCTTAAATCCTGCTCCATTCTTGTTGTCACCCTCTCATAATTGTTTTCGTCTGTGAGAATTCTTTTCACCCATCCAGAGCTTTTCAGGAGCCGTTTTAGTTTGATTCTCCGAAGGCCATCATCTCAAAATTATTCTTTCCAGTTTTCATCTATTGCTCTCCAAATCTTACCGGTGCATCATTAAAATATCCTCTAATCAGGTCATGATCTCTTCGTTCTCATGTATCTAAATCCTAGCAAGCATCTTCGTGCATTTGCTAATTCTCCCTAGTGTTTCTTTATTTTTTCTTCATTCATTTTCAATTCTTAAGGTTATTCGTTCAAGAGTTCTCTTCCTTGGTTACCATATCAATCTATTCGTTCTTCCAAATTCTTACAGTGGTTCTTCCAAGATTTTGTCTTCCTTCATTCATCATATCAATTCATTCGTTGTTTCGATTCCACCGGTGGTTCGCTGAAGACCTTCTCAAGTTGGCGCCATATTCTCTCTTAATCTTTTCTACGAGAATAAGTAATATGCCAAATCCATTGATTGTCATGAATTTAATTGGTGGAGGATAAGCACAATGTAATTCTTATTCTTGTTTCATCGAGTGAACTCAATTCCTTATTCCGGAGCCTCATCAAAATTCTAGGTTTCACTTGTTTCATCTTTTCTTTTCCGGAGTTCCGAGGTTTTTCATTTTATCTCGTCGCGAAGACCCATCTAATCATTACAAGGATTCGCCTTGTGTTTTCAACTGCTCTTTCCTTTCGTTTGGTCATTCTTTTATAACCGGAGTTCTTCATGGAGGATCAAAATGATGGTTCATAAAGGTTTTAATTTCCTTTTCGAAGTGTTCATCAAGATTCTTTTCAGAGGAGCTCAAGCATTCTTCATCTTGCAATCCGGAGTGCAATTCTTTCTTCCATATCATTGGAGGTGGTATTATGTCATTCTTGATAATTTGGAGTTCATGTCTCATGATTCACATGTTGTTAAGAATGAGGTATTTTAAATCCATCAATCTCGTCATTGGAGTTATCTGGGGTTATATTTCACCTAAAGCTTTCCCTAAGGATTAATGATATTAATGGTGATAATATATGATTCCAAGTTCTTCATCTATCCTCCCGGTGAAATAGCTTTCTCGTCTCCTTGTTCATACCAATCCAATTCTTTTTCCCGTGAGCGGCAGGTTGTCACCTCATAATTTGAGATGTATTCCATAAGACCATATCAAGCGTATTCTTTTCATTGTTGGTGTTCCAACAACTCCGCTCGACCCGTCTCCTAAGGATGCCTTCTCAAGCTCTTTTCTGGCATAAGATGGCATTTTCTTCTCCATTCTTTTATTTCAATTATCTATCTTCTATTCTTTTGTTCCGGAGCCATTGTGATGTTGCTCTTTTCTCTCATCATCTTGGATCGTCTTCTTTTTGTGCTAATACATTTAACCGGAGTGTGTGCCTGTTGCTCAAGTTCTGTCATCTTATCAAGCCTTGCATATCTTTCCAACCGGAGTGCTGTTTGAAGTTGTTCTCCCTTGTTTCTCTTTTCTAATGGAGTGTTTTCAACTTTTTTCTTCTCCGTTGTTTCATTTATTTCAATTTGTTCAACCTTCTCAAGGTTCTTTGGTTTCACTCGTTTGTCAAAGAAGCAACTTAGTTTTACCTCTTCTCTTTCTCTTCCGTTTGTCCCTCCGGTGCCATCCTAGATCTCGGGACGAGATCCTCTCGTAGTGGTGGAGTGTTGTAACACCCCGAGACTGATGTGCCAGGTGTCCTCCAGTTATTCGCTGTTGTTGCCTTGTCTTTGCTTGCGTGTCATGCATTGCATATCATGTCATCATGTGCATTTCATTTGCATACATGTTCGTCTCATGCATCCGAGCATTTTCCCCGTTATCCGATTTGCAATCCGGCGCTCCTATGTCACCCGGTGTCCCTTTCTACCTCTTTTTGTGTGCGGGTGTTAAACATTTTCGGATTGGACTGAGACTTGTCATGCGGCCTTGGTTTACTACCGGCAGGGCGCCTGTCAAGTTTCGTCGCATTCGGAGCCCGTTTGACTGCCCAACCGCCATCCGTAGCGGCACCATTGTCGGTTTATTCGTCGGACGTTTTCAGTCTCCGGAAACCCGTGCCGGACTGCCCTCTCTTCTCTTCCCACAGCCCACCTAGGTCCAGCCTACCTCTCCTCACATCCGGAACTGCCCGATCGCGATCGGAGGGTCAAGAACCCCCTTCCTAACCCTAATCCTAGCCCCTTTTCCTATTTAAACCAACTCCCCTTCCATTTTGGGCAGCTACCTACCCCTCCCCCTAAAATTCCATGCCCCCAATCATCTCCTAGCCGCCTCCCACCTCCTCTCATCGAATTCCGGCGCCGCCAAGCCCTCTGCCGCCACTTGTCGCGCCTCCATTGGCCCCGCTGCCGTTGACCGCACCCTCCTCCAACCCCAGGGTGCCACGCGTCGCCTCCAGCGCCCCAGCGCTGCCGCGGCCCGCCAGGCCCGCCTCGGGCTGCAACGGGCCAGAGCCGCCCGCGCGCATGCCCCGCTGGCCTTCTCCGCCGTCCAGCGCTGCGCGCCTCCACTCTGCGTCCGCCGTTCGCCGCCGCAGTACCCTCGCCAGCACCGACCCCGCCGCCTCGCCGGTGCGCCGCCCCGGCCACCGAAGGGCCCGCGCCGCCGCCGGACCCCAGATCCAGCCGCCGCCATGGAGCTGCGCCTCTCCGAGCTCCGTCGATGCCGGGAACGAGATCCTCGGGGCCGGATCCACCCGGATCTGCCCGTTTCCGGCGCCTCCCGCGCATCCCCGTCGTCCCTGGCCTTCGCCGGCCCTGCCAGAGCCACCGCCGCTGCCATGACCGTGCTCAGGAGCGAGCATTGGAGCTGCTCCTCCCGTGCGCCGCTCCTGGACCCGCGTGGGCCACCTCCTCCTTGGTCCAGCTCGCCGGCGGCCCAGCCCATCTTCTCGCCGGCCTGACCGACCTCCTCCTCTACTGGACTTGGCCCATGGTGAGCCCCGCTGCTAAACCCCGCCCGTGCGTTGTTTTGCTATATGATGCTCACCTGTGTTTTTTTACTAAGTCCCCCCAGATTTCAGTATTTTTTGAGCATATTCATCGCATCATAACTCTGCATCAGTTGATCCGATTCGTGCGTATAGCATATCAAAATGTTCGTCTCGACAAGTACACCATTTCTTCTCATTGCATCATTTTCATTTGAGCTCATCTTGATGCCCGAAATGCTGTTGGAAGAGGGCTATGTGATGAATTTGTCAGATCTGTTTCAGCAAATGGCATTTTGTCATTTTTGCCATGATTAATGTGTGCATTCTATGATCCTAAGCTCTACATGTGTTTTGTTATATGCCATGCCATCTTTACAGAGGTACTTGCCATGTATTTTTGTGATATTTGTGGTGACTAGAACAAGCTTGCAAAGTAGCGTAATCGGTAATGCTGATTTCAGGGACTTTGAATTTCACTAAGTCCTTGTCCTGATTTTGTTGATATGCCATATGTTCATGTTATTTCCTAGTGATCCGTGCCTCTTTTGAGGATGATCATTAAGGATGTTTTGTTAACATTGTGGTGATCTATCAATCCATGTCTTTGTTTGCATTTATGGAGCACCCTAGCTTGAGTCAATCGAGCTCTACTTTTGCTATAAAATGATCCTAGCAGATTGTTGACATGTTTAGCGATTTTGCCGAGGATGTTGCTATTGATCCGTGCATGCTATGATATTGTTCTTGCCATGTCTAGCTTCTATGCCATGTCTTCTTGATGGGTGTATGCTTAGTTTGTCATGCCATGCTTTGTAGTGAGTGCATCGAGCTCGTAAACATGCCTACTCGTTAACTGTTTTTGCATGCTCCAGTTTCTCACTAAGTCTGAATCTGTTTATATTTTTTCTATGTTCACATGCTTGCAATTGTATTTTCTGATCCCTTTTGGCTCAAGGTCACTAAGGGACTTTTATTAAGTGCTTTGAGTAGCTTCATGTCATGCCTTGCTTTGCCATGTTAAGTTCCTGTAGCATATAGTTTTAATGCTCCAAAGTGTGCTTCCTGATGATAAATTCCAGACTTGTGTTAATTTCACTAAGTCTGAAACCTGTTATTATTTGCACTTTTGCCATGCTTGTTTGAACCTGTTAATGGATGAATTAGCCGTAGCTCAGTGTTTATCTTTTGTCAAGCATCTTGAGTGGATCCCTGCCATGTATTTTTTTGCCATGTTTGAGTGCTGTAGCATATTTATCTTGCTGCATTTACATGGTCACTTGCTGACTATCGCAGACCGGTGCCATATTTGTTTTGCTTGCCATTTCCAAACCGTGCATCCGATTCCGGTGATCTTTATATCGATTTCAACCAAAATCACCTCACCTTTCCAATGGCACTCTTGGATTTCCAAGTTGAGGCCAGGTTCAATCATTCCTTTCCAAATCATGCATATGCATCTCATACCGCATTCCGCGTATCATACCATGTTCATGTGTTGGTTGTTTACTATGTTGTGTGCTTCTTTCCGGTGTTGCTTCTTCGGGTTGGTTCCGATAACGTCGTGATTGTGAGGACCCGTTCGACTACGTCCGTTTGTCTTCTTCATGGACTCGTTCTTGTTACTTGCGGGATTTCAGGCAAGATGACCATACCCTCGAAATCACTTCTATCTTTGCTTGCTAGTTGCTCGCTCTTTTGCTATGCCTACGCTGCGATACCTACCACTTGCTTGTCATGCCTCCCATATTGTTGAACCAAGCGTCTAACCCACCTTGTCCTAGCAAACCGTTGTTTGGCTATGTTACCGCTTTGCTCAGCCCCTCTTATAGCGTTGTTAGTTGCAGGTGAAGATTGGAGCTTGTTCCATGTTTGGAACATGGATATTTTGTTCGGATATCACAATACCTCTTATTTAATTAATGCATCTATATACTTGGTAAAGGGTGGAAGGCTCGGCCTTATGCCTGGTGTTTTGTTCCACTCTTGCCGCCCTAGTTTCTGTCATATCGGTGTTATGTTCCCGGATTTTGCGTTCCTTATGCGGTTGGGTTATAATGGGAACCCCTTGACAGTTCGCCTTGAATAAACTCCTCCAGCAATGCCCAACATTGGTTTTACCATTCGCCACCTAGCCTTTTCTTTCCCTTGGGTAGGCCTGCCCAAGGGTCATCTTTATTTTAACCCCCTGGGCCAGTGCTCCTCTGAGTGTTGGTCCTACCGAGTAGACTGCGGGGCCACCTCGGGGCAACTTGAGGGTTGGTTTTACTCGTAGGATGTCTCATCTGAGTGTGCCCTGAGAACGAGATATGTGCAGCTCCTATCGGGATTTGTCGGCACATTCGGGCGGTGTTGCTGGACTTGTTTTACCATTGTCGAGGATGTCTTGTAACCTGGATGCCGAGTCTGATCGGATTGTCTTGGGAGAAGGAATATCCTTCGTTGACCGTGAGAGCTTGTGATGGGCTAAGTTGGGACACCCCTGCAGGGATTTGAACTTTCGAAAGCCGTGCCCGCGGTCATGGGCAGATGGGAATTTGTTAATGTCCGGTTGTAGAAAACCTGAAGTTGATCTTAATTAAAATACATCAGCCGCGTGTGTAACCGTGATGGTCTCTTCTCGGCGGAGTCCGGGAAGTGAACACGGTGTTGGAGTAATGTTTGACGTAGGTTGTTTTAGGATCACTTCTTGATCATAGTTGTTCGACCGTGCTTTTTCCTTCTCTTCTCGCTCTCATTTGCGTATGTTAGACACCATATATGCTAGTCGCTTGCTGCAGCTCCACCTCATACCTTTTACCCTTCCTATAAGCTTAAATAGTCTTGATCACGAGGGTGTGAGATTGCTGAGTCCCCGTGACTCACAGATACTTCCAAAACCAGTTTGCAGGTGCCGATGTTTTCGAGCAGGTGACGCAACCAAGCTCAAGGAGGAGCTCTATGAAGATCTTGTCCTTTATATTGTTTCGTTCTAGTTGATCAGTAGTGGAGCCCAGTCGGGACGATCGGGGATCTGTGTAGCATTTGGGGTAGTCTTCTTGTATTTTGGGTTCCATAGTTGGACCTTGACTGTATTTGGATGAATGTAATGCTTTACTCATGTATTGTGTGAAGTGGCGAGTGTAAGCTAGCTATGTATCTCTTTCCCTTATGTATTACATGGGTTGTGTGAAGATTACCTCACTTGTGACATTGCTTTCAATGCGGTTATGCCTCTAAGTCGTGCTTCGACACGTGGGAGATATAGCCGCATCGAGGGCGTTACAGCAGGGCCCTCTCCCACTTCGCCCGCACCCACGTTGGAGGCGGCCTTGCCCACCCCCGCGTCGCATGCGGCCTCGCCTGCCGCCTCGTCCGTCTCGGCCGCGGTGTCATCTTCACCACCCGCGGCCTCATCCGCGGTCCTGTTGCCGTCGCGCGCGGTCATCCCCGCGGCCACCTCTTCGCCACCCGTGGCCTCACCCGCGGTCTTGACGCCGCCGTCTGCGGTCTCGGTTGAGTCCTCGACCGCTGCTTCACCAGCGGTTTCTCCCACGGCCACGCCTTCGTCCTCTTCCATGGTTGTGCCTCCACCTCGACACTGAGCTCGGCCCCCGCCTCTGCCGCCTCATCATTCCATGGTGACGCGTGCTAAAGACGGGATCCATCATCCGAACCCTTGCTACCACAATCTCAGCGTCACGATCATCTCTCCAGTACTGCGCTCGGTGCATTCTGCACTGAGTGATCCGCATTGGCTAGTGGCTATGCGTGCTGAGTATGATGCTCTCATCGCCAACCGGACCTGGACGTTTTTCCTCACCCCCCTGGTGCCAACATTATCACTGGCAAGTGGGTTTTTCGGCATGAGCTTCTTCCTGATGGCTCTCTGGATAGGTACAAGGCCTGCTCGGTTGTTCGCGGTTTTGCACAACGTGCCGGTGTTGACTTCTCGGAGACCTTCTCCCCGGTCATCAAACCCGCCACGATTCGTGTTATTCTTCAGCTCACCGCATCTCACCACTGGCCTGTTCATCAGCTCGACATCAACAACGCTTTCCTCTATGGCCATCTTCAGGAGCGCGTCCTCTGTCAGCAGCCTACTGGTTTTGTCGATCCCTCTCGGCCTGATGATGTTTGCCTGCTATCGCGGTCTCTCTACGATCTGAAGCAGGCGCCCCGTGCGTGGTATCAACGCATTGCAGCATTCCTCACTGCTCTTGGTTTTCGCAACACCACCTTCGACACGTCGTTGTATGTGCTTTATCGAGCTAATCATGTCACCATGCTTCTTCTATATGTTGACGATATTGTTATCACCGCCTCTCGGGCGGACTTACTTCGCGACATCATCGGTCGTCTTGGTTCTGAGTTTCTACTTAAGGACTTGGGCGCTCTGCACTTCTTCCTCGGCATCAATGTGCGACGTGACACTTCTGGGTTTTTTCTTCATCAAGGACAGTATGCTCTTGATCTCTTGGATCGTGCTGGTATGACCGATTGCAAACCTGCTGCCACTCCTGCCGAGGCCAAGCCGAAGCTCTCTGCCACTGTTGGACAACCTGCCACGGATGCCGCCCTCTACCGCAGTATTGTTGGTGCTCTTCAGTACCTCACGCTCACCCAACCAGACATTCAGTTCGCCGTGCAGCAGGTTTGCCTGCACATGCACTGGCCTCGTGATGTTCACTGGTCTTTGGTCAAGCGCATTCTCCGGTACATTCGTGGCACACCGACATTCGTTCTTCGTCTTCGCGCCTCCACTGAGCTCTTTGCTTACACTGATGCGGATTGGGCCGGATGCCCCGACACTCGACGATCTACGTCGGGATATTGTGTCTTCTTCGATGACTCTCTCATCTCATGGTCCTCTAAGCAGCAGCCCACCGTCTCCCGCTCGAGTGCTGAGGCTGAGTACCGTGCCGTTGCCAATGTTGTTGCCGAGACATGTTGGTTACGACAACTACTTGGCGAACTTCGGGTCTCCATCCCGAAAGCTACGGTGCTTTTCTGTGATAATGTTTCAGCCACCTATCTCGCGTCGAATCCGGTGCAGCATAAGCGCACCAATCACATTGAGCTTAATGTTCACTTCGTTTGCGAGAAGGTTCAGTTGGGTCAGCTTCGTGTTCTTCATGTACCGACCACCCAACAGTTTGCCGACATTATGACCAAGGGGCTTCCAACCGCTGCATTCTAGGAGTTCCGTTCCAGTCTTTGCATCGCCGACGCCGACACTTCGACTGTGGGGGGTGTTGAACGTGACATATTGTATTGCTTATTCTATCTTCTCTAGCCTTGTATAGTTGACTCCTAGAGATATGGTAGGATTAGTTTCCTTGTCACGCAAGACATTCTGTGTATATATTGTGACCGACTCCCTAGAATACAATTGAGTTGCACCAAATATTCTCTCTGCATTTACCACGAGCGCAAGACCGACTCCCGTGATGTAAATTTAATTACGTAGCTAAATACCCATGAGTTGCCACACGCATTATGATGATATACATTTTATCATATGAGCCCTTTGATGCGTTGAGTCGGCATAACATCTTAAGATTTTATTTTATTTTATTCGAAAAAAACTTCATATCTACTCCATCGGTTCCTAAATATAAGAATTTTTAGATATTTCAAATGGACTACAACATACGAATATATGTAGACTTATTTTAGAGTGTAGATTCACTCATTTTGCCCCGTATGTAGCCACTTGTTGGAATCTCTAGAAAGACTTATATTTTGGAACGAAGAGAGTATTCATCAACTATCAAGTAGTACAAAGAACACCAAAAGTAAAAATTACATTCAGGTTCGTAGACCATCTAGCGACGACTGAAAACACTAGAACGAATTGAAGGCGCCGCCATTATTGCCCCTCCTACGCCGAAGTCGGTTAAATCTTGTTGTAGTAGACATCAAGAAGTAGTCATGTGTAACATCCCAAATTTTCAATTTGGAATGTTATACACTAGATCATCATTGCATATCATATTTTATTGCATTTTGGTTGATCCTAAAGAATTCTACGCAACTCAAGGACCCTCGGAGAGAGTTGGGGATTTCGTTATTTTCATATTTGAGTTTTTCTCAAATTTTGAAAATGGGATCATTCGATTTTATTTATTTTATCTTCAATTATTTCTATTACAAAAATATGAGAGAGGGAATAAAATGACTTTCCCAAAATAAAGAAATATTGAGGATTTAATAATAAAAAATCAAATAAGATTTTATTTTGGTTTTATTTGCTATTTTATTTGAATTTAGAAAAAATGCGCGTTTTTCAAAATTGCATTTAGGCCCCAAATAAATGTTCATCCTGTGCGGCTTGATTTTAGAAGCCGGTGAAAATTTATTTCGGGATTTTTGGAGTCTGTTTAGTATTCCTTTGGTTTTTTATTTCTGAGCGTAATTATTTAAAAAAAAGTCAGAACCGACTCTGGGCCGTAACCGGCCAGGACTCCGCCTGGCCGGGCCTTTTTATAGCGCCGCCGAGGCCCGAGGCCAGCCCAGCCGCGCCCCGCCCCCGAAACCCTAACCCTAGGCCGCCGCCCCGCGCCGCCGCCGGAGGTAGCTTTTCTCGCCACCGGTTTTTTTAGAAAACCGATCGGTTTTCCGTCGGTTTTGTTTGGTTATTTTAGTTTCGGTTTTTTTAAATAGATCGGTTTTCCGGTTTATTTAATTAGCGAGCGTTCGCCCGTTCGTTTGTTTAACGAACGTTCATCGTTTTTCTTTTTCTCGGATTATCCGCGATTTTTCTGATCGCGATTCCTGATCTGATTTTCGTTTTAGTCTAACTTTTCGCTCGTTTATCGGAATCAGGCGATTCAAGCGCCTGGAGTTTCGTCTCGAAACGCTCTTTCTGTTTAACCAACTTAAACAAGTTTTTGACACTGTAAAAATTGCCTTAGATCCAGAATAGTAAACGAGGCCTGTTTCTTTTACCGTTTGTCTTTCGTTGCTTCGTTCGATTTGATTCTTTTTGCCAACCGGAGTTCTTAAGTTAAACTTTCTGGTTAGATCTATTATTCGAGTTTTACCTATGCATTAGTTGAGTACTTATTGTATGCTTGTTTGTTTGCGATAGAGTACCCGGAGTGCGCCGCTTGCTACTTCGAATCGCTAGGTTTTGCAGATCATCAGCAAGGCAAGTATCACTTTGATCATATCCCTTTCATACCCAGTTTTTATGCATTTAGTTTCACCCTCAAACATTGCATGAGTAGGATTGATAACATGTGGGTATTGGGAAGTAGTTGATGAGGTAGGAACCTATTACCCTGCATTCAAACCTTTGGCAGTTACTTCTACGTTGCTTATTATGCCATGCTATGCTAGTAGACGTGGATTGGGTGAGTGAAATCCATGACAGATGTGAGATTGTTAATTTAATAGTTTATTTAAGGTGGAAACTTAAATACACATCTGGGTGGATTGAGGCACCTGGGTATTCCAGCGATTGCCTGTTTTTCTTTATGGACTGCCACCCAGGCTCAAAGGGATCATGAGATTATTCATGCTAGAAACTTTCGTGTGCAGCCACAAGCTACTATGGGCTCTAGCATAGTTGAGTAGGTTGTGCGAACTCTTACAATGGTAGACTAGAAGATGTAGGGGAAAGTAGGTGTAACGGTCTACCCGATCGTAAGGTGCTAGCGCTTCTAAAAGACTATGTCTTGGTCATCCGCTTCTCAAACACCATGTAGTGCGAGAAATCAAACGGAGGCGATCGAGTCTCGTGGGGAGAAGTGCGCAAACCTCTGCAGAGTGTATAAACTAATCATGGTTTGCCGTGTCCCCGGTTATGGACATCTTGAGTATCTAGTACCTGGATTATCATGTGAATCTCATCATGTTACTCTAAAGTTAATTTTTGGGTTTTGTTTAATGATGATGCTTAATTGGGATTGAGAATGCTGTCAACCGTTCTCAATGTTTAACAACTACCTTGATAGTTAAATAAAATTTATTCCTTTGCAGTAGGGAAAAATTGGCTTTACGCAAAACTGTAACCATAGAGCTTTCCACCAGCCAAATATGCATATAGTATAACTTTATTCTTTCATTACTCTCTATGTGTTACATTGCCAGCTTATTCCATGTGCTGACCCGTTTCGGGCTGCAACGTTAATGTTGCAGACTTTTCAGACAACGATTAAGGTGCCTTTAGGTCGTGGTTCTATACTCAGTGATGCCGTTGGAGTTGATGGACTCACTTATCTTCCAAACCTTCCGCTGTTATCGTTATTAGATGGCCTTAAGCCATATTTATTGTAATAAGTGTTCTTTTGAGACACTCGATGTAATAAGTGTGTGATTGCTACTTTGTTATAAATCCTTCAAGTACTGTGTGGTGTCAGCATTACTGATCCAGGGATGACACCTGAGCACAGAGATTGGACCGTTTGAGGTCTGGTCTCTACAAGATGGTATCAGAGCACACGCTGACTGTAGGACACGACCACTAAGCTAAAAGACCTAGATCACTACTCACTCTCTTCTCTTTCTGACTTCTCATCTGTTCTACTCTTTTAGGATGGCGGATGCAAGGAACAAGTTCACGCAACCGGATGAAGATACACCCTTTGGACGTCACTTGAAGGAAGTCACTAGATACATGAACATAGGAGTACCAAGCTTCACCGGAACCTACAACGCCACTCTACCTGAAGAAGAGCGCTGGAGGATTCAAGTTCAAGTTTCAAGAAGGCCGTTCATGCCAGTCACTGAGCCCATAGAGTTTCTTTTGATGCACCAACTTGGAATCTCGGAAAGAGCATGGTAGCTCACATCGCCATCGGACGCATTGGAGAAGTTTACCGCAATGATCTCAAGGATACTATCTACCAGATTTTTGGGCGCCGAGATGAGCACTGGGAGATGATCAGCACCAAGAAGGATAGATCAGTTGCAGCTTTTATCTAGGAGTTAAACCAACACATTTGATGTCAGGGAACCAGATGTGCGCCAACATGATAGATCTGAAGAAGGCGAGGACAAGAATCAAGGAACTGGAGGAAGAACTATAGGCTACACGTGAAGATTATGAAGAGGAAATCGAAGTATTAGTGGAGAAGAATGACGATCTGATCAATAAGATTGGAATATTTATGGGAGGCCCTACACCAATAGAAGAAGACGAAGAACCCAATGAGATTCGCCCGGAAGACTACATCATCATCGACGACATCGACTCGGATCCAGATGATAGCGATGAGGACTATGTTGATGAAGTTGGAGCAGATATCATGGAGTCTGCAACCAAAGAATATTTCTAGTAGACCACCACAACAGTAGTAGTAGTCCACCATGTAAATATAGTAGTCCGAGCTATTTTTTGCGATAGTTAGATCGATTGTATGCCCTTGTTTGATTGATTGAATGAAGTGAATTGTTTGCTTTTGTCTCATGTGCATATGGGTAGTGTTTTCTCTTTAGACCCCCTCTATTCTTAAATCTCATCTTTTCTAAACCCTCAGATGCCTCCGAGACGTGACCCCGGATTTACCTTCCCACCGGAGCTCACCCAGTTGATCCAGCAGTAGAACACATTGATGCAGTTGCTAGTCTAGAATCAGAATCAGGGGAACAACAACAACAACCCACCACCACCACCACCTGTTGATCACTTAGCGCGTTTTCTTAGGCTGAATCCGCCGGTGTTTTCCAGTAGCACCGAGCCGATAGTAGCAGATGATTGGCTCCGCAAGACAGCTAGAGAGTTGACCACGGCAGGATGCACAGATGCGGAAAAGGTGAAGTTTGTTGCACATCAGCTTGAAGGACCCGCATCATCATGCTGGGAGAATTTCACAGCCACTTTCCCTGTCGACACTGTCACGTGGGACCAGTTTCAGCAGGCTTTTCATACTGCCCATGTTTCAGCAGGAGCTATGGCCATGAAGAAGCGAGAGTTTCGCAACTTGCGCCAAGGAGGACGGACAGTTGGCCAGTATGTGGAGGACTTTAGTAAGCTAGCACGTTATGCCCCAGATGATGTTGCTACGGATGCAGCTAAGCAGGAGAAGTTTCTGGAAGGACTGAATGATGAGTTGAGCATGCAGTTGATGGTAGCAACCTTCAACAACTACCAGGAGTTGGTAGATCGTGTTGTCATGATTGGAGGGAAGCAGCAGCAGATTGAGAGTCGCAAGAGGAAGTATGGACAAGGAAAGTACAATTCAGGAGCTCAGCAGAAGCCACGTTTTACCCCTAGACCGGGAGGACATTTTCAGCATACCCATGAAGGAGGTAGCTCGCACAACCACAATGGCACCAAGAATGGTAATGGGAATGGAGGAAGCAACGGCCAGAACCGCACCAACCCATCAACCCCAGCCAAGAAAGACCTGAGCCAAGTCACTTGTTTCAAGTGCCAGAAGACCGGACATTATGCCAACGAATGTCCTGGATCACATAATGGTAATGGCAATGGAAGCTCTGGAAAGAAGCCGAACCCTTTCTGTCGTGGTTTTGTCACGGCAGATGTCCTAGAGAAAGGACTTAGTCGTGGAGCCATCGCGACGGGTTAGCTTGAAGGGGTTAAAGCGGACACAGGGACGCAAGGGAGTTTATACTAGTTCAGCCCCTTCGATGAAGGTAAAAGCCTACGTCTAGTTGTGATGGAATTGATGGGGGTTTCGATGACTAGGGAGCAAACTAGCTTCGCCTATGTCTCGAGTTGTTGTCTGTTATCCTTGAACCGCCGCCGGATTGTCCCCTTATATACACGGGTGACTCCCGTCGGCTTACGGAGTCCCAATACCGGCTCATAGATGTGTCCGGTTTGGTCTCTACTTATTCCTAACTTACAATACAAGTTAACCACTAACGCCGGTTTACGGCTACAGGCCTTGAACCGACCATGGGCCTTGAGCCCTCCTCTTGTCTTCTTGGGCTTTAACATACTTAACTACTGACGAAGTTAACCCGGCCCAGATAGGCCGGTTTACGCCCAGTAGTAATATCCTCAACATTAGGCCCCAGATTGATTTGAACAGGTTCATGTCAATCCTTTAACAAAAGCTTCATCTTCAACATCTTCTCATAAATTGGTAAACCGCCATGATGTCATCTTCTCTGATTGCTGTAAACCGGAGTGACGTCACCTGTCATAACGAAGCTATCCATTATGCTTCTTTGTTTAATAGATCGGTGAAAATCGAGGCGACAGCTCCGTCTCGTGGCGGAAATCGAACCGCCGCCGTCGACCTCTGCCTCAACCTTGGCCGCTGCATCAACCTGAGCACACCAGAGCATCGCGGCAACCTTCCGCATCTTCCTCAGCTCTGGTAAATCTTCCATCCTTTCCCCCGCAGATCTGACCTAGGGTTTCGCAGTTCTTCAGTGTTCATCGTCTGCCTCTTGCTCATACGATAGATCTTTAGATGGCTCCGCAAATCTTTATTCTGTGCAATGGTAGCTATTTACCCTTCGCCTTCACTTGCACATCTCAAAACCATAGATCTATATGTACGTCTTGTTCATTGATTCGGTACTGCTCCCTTTGGACCTCTGAATATTTATCTTTTTTCTAAACTTGCTTCAGATCCATCGCTGTAGAGAAATCTTACGAAATCTGTTTCTGTAAACTTACTCCTCTGCTTCAATGTTTAAACCCGGCGGTTTAACGTTGTAGGAAAAAATTGCCAAACCGGTTTATACCATTAGTCCCCTTGTTGAACCGCCAGATGTTGTTGCTTCATAAAACTCCGGTTCAGATAGATCTGTCTCCGGTTTAACATTGCACATACCAATATACCTTGATCAAATGTATTTTTGAACCGAGATCTTCTACCTTGTAGATTCCATCATGGCCAAGCAAGTATATGAATGCAATTGGGTTCCTTCTCGCATCACAGAGGCTCAGCTGGACGATCTAGTCTTGATCGGCGCTTTAGGCAGCAAAGATACCATTCATTGGAGGGCTCCTGGCAAAGAATGCCCTCCCACTTCTCAAGAAGGAGAAGTTGTTGTTTTTGTAGATCACTTAGCTCGGGGCTTTAAACCACCCGGTTCTAAATTTTACCAAGATGTTTTGGCCGATTTCCAACTCCATCCCCAAGATACTAGCCCCAATTCTATTACAAATATGTGTCACTTCCAAGTGCTCTGTGAAGCGTTCTTCCAAGAGGAGCCCACAGTGGAATTGTTCCGAGACCTTTTCCATCTAAACCGCCGTACTAAGTTTACTGACGGCTCCAATACGGAGTTGGGTGGCGTGGCGATCCAGAAAAGGAAAGAGGTCACATGCCCTCATGCCAAACTGCACAGCCACCCCAAAGAGTGGAATCAGACATGGTTCTACTGCAAAGATACCTCCCCTGCTGGTGAGAATCCCTTGCTCGGCTTTCGTCCGGAGCAGCTCAGCAATACACACCCTTTTCCGCAAAGATTGACTGCCCAGGAGAGAAGCAAATATGCTCCTCAACTGTCGAAGCTTAGAGCCTTTATGGCCAACGGTTTAATAGGGGTTGATCTCGCTCGCTGTTGGATATCCTGGAGCATACTGCCCCTTAGTCAGCGCTCCGGTTTGATGTGTGAATATACCGGCAGTGTTGACGACCCATTGCGACATTCCAGAATCCAGCTCACCGATGAAGAAATCACAGAAGCTGTGAATAAGATGCTGAATGAACCGGAACATATATGTGCTAAAAACGGCCTGCTTCCCTTCTGTGCCACCAACAAACCGCCAGCTGTAAGACCTTGATTTTCCTTTTGCTGAATCTATTATTGATACATCTGGTCATCGTTTAATATCAGTGTCTATGTAATCAGGGCAATGATCCGTTTTGGAGCAAGAAATTGCCACAGGAGAAACCAGAAAAGCCAGACAAACTGGAAAGAGCAACCCGGCAAAAGACTAAAGCTGTAAAGAAGACTGCCCACAGGAAAAGAACTACTGCATCTTCTAATCCGGCCCCTGATGATGATGTGGATAATCCGGACCTTGAGGTAGAGCTTGACTCACTTGGCTTATTTTTCATACGTCTTATTGATGATGATATTTGTCAGGATGATGCCGAAGCCAGCCACGCTGATGCTGCAGAGGTAATTATTCTCTCTTCCGATTCAGAACCTTTGCCTTCGCTAAAAATCCGTCAGGCAAACCGGAAATTTAAATTTTCTCATCCTCTTGCTTATTCGGATCCCAAATTTCTTATGAAGACCCAACAGCACGAAGCTCGTCGCACAACCCGGTACAGCGGCCAGGTAGTTACCTCCGCCGGTTTACCGAACAGTCCAGTTCGGAAACACCGTTCAGAGGTCTCTAATTTGCTTGTCAGTGATTGTCCTAAAGCGGGCTGCTTTCGCCAACCTCTTAATCCATCTGACTCCGATTACCAGGTTACTTCCCACTCATCCTCTGGCGAGTCATCGGCTACTCAGCTGCCACCGCTCAAAACGGGGTAAGCTATGCTTATTATGATACTTACCGCACATTGCCTTAGAACATATGCTGTATGTGATTTTGTTATTCTTTCCAGGGCCAAACCTAGGCCAAGCAAGAAGGCCCGCCTGGACAAAGCGGCCGAAGAAGATGCCGTTCTTGAGCCAGGCAAGACACTCGATCTTGAAGCGGCTATTCCTGAGGATATACCCACCGATCCACCGCAGTAAGACGATGATCTTATTGCTGAAGAGAGACCTACTGATGCCTCAGGTCCTGTCAATCAGCCCACGGGCTCCATCCGGATTGAGAGATCCACCGGTCCAGCAAAACCTACTGACAAGCCAACAGCCTCAGTGCAAACCGGCGATACTCAGGAAGATGAGGTTGTCATTACTGGCACTGGCCATACCGAGCCAAGCAATCCTGTTGCTTTGTCCAAACATTCTGCCAAGGAAGAATTTGCTGCCTTTGGTAAAGGCAAGTGGAATGCTGATCTGGCAACTTACGCTGCTCTGAACGCCCAAGATATCCATTCCGGCTACCTGAACCGGCTGTATGCCAGCCGTGACAATGAAGCCAGTCTGATTAATATGATGAAGGATAAATACGAGGTAACGTCCATACGCTCTTTCTTGCTTGTATGCTTCAATATTTACTGACTCTCCTTAGCCCCCAAGGGCCGGTTTGTAATCTTCTTTCAAACTGGGACTTACTAACATAAATCTTAATACTTTGAACTTTTGCCGATGTAGCCCCCAAGGGCCGGTTCAACTTAGCGTAGTTAAACCGGTACTTTAAGTAATTGAGATTGCCGTATCAGCATAAATATACGAGCAAATAGCCATTAGCCCCCAAGTGCCAAGTTGAATACTTGTATTGATCTTGGGACTTTGCAAGCAATTGAAAGATGAAAATCGAATATGCATTAGCCCCCAAGTGCTAAGTGCATAACTTGTTATGTGATTGGTACTTGAATCCTTATACCGATTTGTTGAAGCATATATCTGTATGCGTGCAGGCGGAGCTGAAGACGAAAGAAAACCAAGTCGCCAATCTCCAAGAAAACCTGAAAACCCAACAGGCTGAAACCTCCAAAGCAAAAGAGGAATTGGCCAGCGCTTTAAGCGCCATGGAACAGCTTAAGGAGAGCTTCAAGAAGAAGCGGGCGGATTGGGCCACTGAAAAGTCCGCTTTGATCAAACGAGCAGAGGATGCCGAGGCTGCACTAAAACCAGTGGCGGATGAACTGACCAGCATAAAGCGGCACGTGCATGCCATGACTACTGCTATCTTTGGTAAGCCAGTTTGCCTTCTGAATTGGCTCTGCCTTCTTACAGAGTCGCCGGTTTATTAACCCTTTATGGTATTTCAGGGACACGCATTGGTCACTTGGGGTCAGATGTGCGGAAGAAACTGAAAGCCGCCTATACATTGGTTGAACAATTGTATACTGGTGCCCAGCGGATCATCTGTACCGCATCTCATAACAAACCGGCGCCCACTTTGATTCAAGATACTCTGATGAAACTGTCGGTGCTTCCTGCCCGGGTTGAAGAGCTGAAGAAATCTGCTGCTCGAACCGGTGCAATCAATGCCGTAATCCGGGCAAAAGCCTGGGTGCCGGATTTTGATCCTATTGAAGCGGCTCAGGGCTATCCCAGCTTGAAGGAAGACGGGTCAGAATTTGGTGAAGCGGATCTACGAGCAATAAACCGGGAGGTACATCCGCTAGCTTGTCAATTGGCTGAAGAAGCAGACTTGTCTCATTATCAAGCCCAATATGACAGTCAGAACAAGTGAATAGCTGCACCAATCCATGAATCGGAAAATCTGATCCCTCCAATCCGTAAGCATACTTACGCTCCCGATATTGACCCGTCATTGTTGATCCATGATGAAGCTATTTTTCAAGCATTAATGGGAATCGACTGGACAACTGTGGATTTCCAGCCACTGGGTAGAGAAACGGAGGCTGAAGCGACGCAGGATGACCCACAACCATCAGGCCAGGCTGGTGACCAAGCTTGAACCGGAAGCCGGTTTTAAAACTGCCTCTCCTTTGCGAAAAACAATTATATTATTATGGGCACCATGTTGCCTTGTAATAGCCTAGCTGATACTTTTGATGTTGATATGCCTTCGTGCATAATTTGTTCTTCCTGTGGTGATGAACTTTTCAAAGCACTTTCTGAAATGAGAAATTCGTCAAGTGCCACCGTAGTTGTACCGTCAGGCGGAATATGATGTCTGCATATGTGAAATCAAAACATCCAAAACAAAATTTTAAGTATATGATCAAATTTTTGAGATACATAATACCTGCCATTATTGAGCGTGAAGTTGGCTTGGCCAACCTTGAAGCGGAGTTTTGCAAACCCACACTATTGAGGAGATAACAGCTCCTGTATATATATATGACTCTGGTTTATCATGTAAACCGTGCCGGGTTATAATAAACATCGTGTTACTCCATAAGAGGATGTTAACAACAAGGATCAAACCGGGCAAATAGTCTCCGGATTTACGTGAACTGTGTTCCGTCAATGGATTGGTTGAAAACTTTGTCGGTTTTAAAAAGAATGCAATGAAAAAGAAAAAAGAATCTAGCAAAGAAAAAATGCAAAGAAAAAAGCAATGAGAAAATCGTTTGCAAAAAAGATTTATTTGCGCTGATCAAATGGCGTTACCATGGCCGAACACGACCAAGCTCCCGTTAGGTGTAACTATGGTTCTAGTTAGCCAGGTCCCCAAATGAAACTGTGGCAGTTATGTCGACCAAGTGGCATGGCGATGGTTCGGGTTCGACCAAGCCCCCAAGTGATTCTGTGGCCTTAGGCCGATCAAGAGGCATGAGTGGTTCAGACGTGACCAAGTCCCCAAGTGATCTAGTGGCTCTCGCCTATCAAGAGGTATGGTATTGGTTCGGACACGACCAATCCTCCAAATGATATAACATGATGCTTTTAGAAAAGCGAACTCAAGGGGTAAACCGGAAGCCGCCTTAGAACAACTCCGTGTAACCACACATGATGTAAAAGAACAGATACCCCGCTTTAGCTGAGGTTCCGGTTTATTATAGTTAATATATACATCGTTGTAATATGTACATAAGTAGAACCAATGGCTCAGGTATAATAAGGCTGAAGATGAGCTATGTTCCACGGCCTGTTGGTCTCCTCCTCTGATGTACGTGAGTCCTTATGTTCTCGAATATCGATCAGATAGTATGACCCGTTGTGCAGATTCTTGCTAACCACGAAAGGCCCCTCCCAAGGTGGGGATAACTTATGCATATCAGTCTGATCTTGAATGAGCCGAAGCACCAAATCTCCTTCCTGGAAGGTTCTGGTTCTGACTCGACGACTGTGATAATGACGAAGATCCTGTTGGTAAATCGCCGATCGGGCGGCTGCTATGTCACGCTCTTCATCCAACCAGTCCAAAGCATCTTGCCATGTCATTTCATTGTCCGCTTCAATATAAGCCGTCACACGAGGTGAATCATGACGGATATCACTGGGGAGAACCGCCTCCGCTCCATAAACCATGAAGAACGGTGTGTATCCTGTTGACTTGTTGGGTGTTGTATTGATGCTCCACAACACAGATGGTAATTCTTCTACCCAACAACCCGGCGTTCTCTGCAAAGGAACCATGAGCCGGGGCTTGATGCCTCTCAAGATCTCTTGATTAGCTCTTTCTGCTTGACCATTGGACTGTGGGTGTGCCACTGAATGAAACGTCGAGACGGATGTGCTCTCGTTCGCAGAACTCTTTCCTGGCACCTTTGGACAAATTGGTACCATTATTTGTGATGATACTGTGTGGAAAGCCAAACCGGAAAATCACTTTTTTAATGAACTGAACCGTCGTGGCCGCATCACACTTGCTAACAGGTTCTGCCTCCACCCACTTTGTAAACTTGTCAACCGCAACCAGGAGGTGGGTCTTCTTATCATTGGACCTTTTGAAAGGCCCAACCATATCCAGCCCCCAAGTCGCAAATGGCCAAGTAATTGGAATCATTCTCAATTCTTGAGCTGGTACATGAGCACGTCTTGAGAACTTTTGGCAACCATCACATCGTCTGACCAGATCCTCTGCATCAGCATGAGCAGTTAACCAATAGAAACCATGGCGAAACGCTTTAGCCACCAGAGATTTTGAACCGGCGTGGTGACCACAATCCCCTGCGTGGATCTCACGCAAAATTTCACGGCCTTCTTCAGGAGACACACAATGTTGAAATGCCCCTGATACACTGCAATGATGCAACTCACCGTTGATAATAGTCATGGACTTGGATCGCCGGATTATCTGTCTGGCCAGAGTCTCATCCTCTGGTAACTCGCCCTGGTTCTTGTACGCCAAGTAGGGAAGCGTCCAATCTGGAATAACATGAAGAGCTGCCACCAATTGAGCTTCCGGATCAGGAATAGCCAAATCCGCTCCACCAGGGATCTTGACCGACGGGTTGTGTAGCACATCCAGAAAAACATTGGGCGGAACCGGTTTGCGCTGAGAGCCCAGCCGGCTTAAAGCGTCTGCCGCTTCATTTTTCCGCCGGTCCACGTGGTCCACCTAATAGCCTTTGAAATGACCTGCAACAATATCCACCTCACGGCGATACGCTGCCATGAGTGGATCCTTGGAGTCCCAAGTGCCAGACACTTGCTGAGCCACGAGGTCCTAGTCACCGAAGCACTTAACTCGACCTAGATTCATCTCCTTAGCCATCCGGAGACCATGGAGCAAGGCTTCATACTCAGCTGCATTGTTAGTACAAGGGAACATTAAGCGGAGAACATAACAAAACTTGTCACCTCGTGGGGAAGTTAATATGACTCCAGCCCCCGAACCTTCCAATTGCCTGGATCCGTCAAAATGGATGGTCCAATATGTGTGATCCGGCTTTTCTTCAGGTGCTTGCATTTCCGTCCAATCATTGATAAAATCAACTAGTGCTTGAGACTTAATCGCCGTCCGAGGCACATACTTCAAATCGTGCGGCCCAAGCTCTATAGCCCACTTGGCAATCCGGCCAGTTGCTTCCCGGTTCTGGATGATATCTCCCAAAGGAGCAGAAATGACCACCGTAATTGGATGCCCTTGGAAGTATTGTTTAAGCTTCCGGCTTTCCATAAAGACCCCATACACTAGCTTCTGCCAATGCGGATACCTTTGCTTGGACTCAATGAGCACCTCACTGATATAATAGACCGAACGTTGAACCGGATGCTCCTTACCTGCCTCCTTTCGCTCCACCACAATAGCCACGCTGACCGCCCGAGCATTAGCAGCAACATATAGCAGTAACGGCTCCTTGTCCATGGGAGCAGCGAGCACAGGCGGATTGGCCAATTGCCGCTTTAAGTCCTCAAATGCTTCATCAGCCGCAGAACTCCAGACAAACTGATCCGTCTTTTTCAACATCTGATACAAAGGGATTGCCTTCTCACCAAGGCGACTGATAAACCGGCTTAGTGCGGCAATCCGGCCTGCCAGGCGCTGAACATCATTGATACACTTCGGTTTAGCGAGGGAGGTGATGGCTGTGATCTTCTCCGGATTAGCCTCAATTCCCCTATTGGACACCAAGAAGCCTAATAACTTGCCCGCCGGTACACCAAAGACGCATTTGTCCGGATTAAGCATCATCTTGTATGTCCTCAGGTTATAAAAGTTTCCTTTAAATCACCAATCAGAGTCTCCTTCTCCCTGGATTTAACCACGATATCATCCACGTAGGCGTGTACATTACGGCCAATCTGTTTATGTAGACAATTTTGCACACAACGTTGATAAGTTGCCTGGGCACTCTTGAGCCCAAAGGGCATAGACACATAGCAGAAGGCTCCAAAGGGAGTTATAAATGCCGTTTTCTCCTGGTCCTTAACTGCCATTTTGATCTGATGATAGCCAGAATATGCATCAAAAAAACTTAAATGCTCACAACCCGTCGTAGCATAAATAATTTGATCAATACGGGGAAGGGCAAAAGGATCCACTGGACAAGCTTTATTAAGATCTGTGTAATCCACACACATGCGCCAGTTACCGTTTTTCTTAAGGACCAGCACCGGATTGGCAAGCCACTCAGGGTGAAAAACTTCAACAATAAAACCAGCTGCTAAGAGCCTAGCTACCTCTTCTCCAATTGCCTTGCGTCTCTCTTCGTTAAACCGGCGGAGGAACTGTTTCACCGGTTTGTATTTAGGATCCACATTAAGGGTGTGCTCAGTGAGTTGCCTCGGTACACCTGGCATGTCAGAGGGCTTCCATGCAAAAATGTCCCGATTCTCACGGATGAACTCGATGAGCGCGCTTTCCTATTTTGGATCCAAATTAGCACTGATGCTGAACTGTTTGGACGAATCACCAGGTACAAAGTCAACAAGCTTAGTTTATGCTGCCGATTTGAACTTCAGGGCCGGATCATGCTCCGTAGTTGGCTTCTTTAATGGAGTCATGTCTGCCGGATCGACATTGTCCTTATAATACTTCAGCTCCTCGGTGGCACAAACCAACTCTGCATAGGCCGCATCACCTTCCTCGCACTCCAAAGCAATTTTGCGACTTCCGTGAACCGTTATTGTCCCCTTGTGACCCGGCATCTTGATCTACAAATACACATAACAGGGTCGTGCCATAAACTTGGCGTAGGCCGGTCGCCCAAATAGGGCGTGATACGGACTTTGGATTTTCACCACTTCAAACATCAATGTCTCCGACCTGGAATCATGATCATCCCCAAAGGCCATTTCCAGAGCTATCTTGCCAACAGGATATGCTGATCTACCAGGTACTACACCGTGGAACACCGTATTAGACGGTTTAAGATTTTTATCTGTCAGTCCCATACGACGGAAGGTCTCATAGTACAAGATATTAATGCTGCTACCTCCATCCATGAGCACCTTGGTGAACTTATAACCTCCCACCTGAGGCGCCACCACCAGAGCCAACTGACCCGGATTATCGACCTGGGGTGGGTGATCCTCTCTGCTCCATATGATTGGCTGTTCAGACCAACGTAGATAACGGGGTATGGCCGGTTCAACAGAGTTGACCGCCCGCCTCTGAACCTTCCGCTCTCGCTTGTCCAAGCTAGTGGTGAAAATATGGTACTGCCCACTACTCAACTGCTTTGGGTTGCTCTGGTAACCTGACTGTTGCTGTTGTTGGTTGTAACTACCCTGGTTGTTCTGACTATTTTGACCATTATGTCCGCCCGGATTACCATTAAATCCTGAACCGGAACTTGCTCCACCGTAACCCGGCCCGGATCCTGAGCCACCGCCAGATTCGTGATCATACTGGAAATTATTAGAATTCTTGAACTCCTGCATAATAAAGCAATCCTTCCAAAGGTGGTTTGCTGGCGACTCCTTCGTCCCATGTCTTGGACAGGGCTGGCTTAGCAGATAGTTTAGGCGTTCTGGGTTAGGATTGGGTGCCCCATTATGATTTTTCGGTTTACCCCTGCGTCGCTGGCCATTGTCCTATGTGTTAGTATTAGCCACAAAGTCCATGTTACCATCCGCTTTACGCTTGCCTCCACCACTATTGCCTGCCCAGTGGTGCTGTTGACCCTTGGAGTTGCTGTTCCTCTTTCCCTTCCCTACCTTGTCATCATCAGATTCGGGATCCTTGGTACTATCAGAATCAGCATATTTCACCAAAGCGGCCATGAGGGTCCCCATGTCAGTGCAATGACGCTTCATCCGTCCCAACTTCAGCTTCAGGGGCCCAAACCGGCAGTTGCCTTCTAGGGTTAATACTGCGGTGTCAGCGTTGATGCGGTCTGAGGAGTGCAACACTTGTGAAACCCGGCGCACCCAATGAGTTGTTGACTCTCCTTCCTCCTGGACGCATGCAACTAAGTCCACTATCGACATAGGCTGTTTACATGTATCCTTGAAATTGCTGATAAACCGGGCTCGTAATTGGGCCCATGAACTGATAGAATTAGCCGGTAAGCTCTTTAACCAAGTACGGGCCGTTCCTTCAAGCATCATGGTGAAGTATTTCACACATGCCGCGTCATCCACATCAAGCATCTCCATGGCCATCTCATAGCTCTCCACCCATGTCTCCGGAGGCTGATCCGCCGTGTAATTTGGTACCTTGCGCGGGCCCTTGAAATCCTTGGGCAGGCGCACATTGCGTAAAAGCGGGGATAAGGCAAGGAACCCCCAAAGAACTAGAGTAACACCAGGTTCGATCGAGATGGTTGGACGAACCGGTGTGAGCTGCCGAGCCTGACGCTGTGCGGCTAACTCGGCCTCCCTGCACGCTCGGGCCTGGTTCACCACTTCCTGAGCATCATTAGCACCACCCGTCGGGTTGTTGCCACGGGGTGCTCCACGTCGTTCGTTACTCGACACCGCCGGTTCATCCATATGCCTGCTATAGCTCCGGCTTGGACGGGGGGTCGAGTGGATCCGGTCGCGGCTGTACGAGTATGCTTCCTGTTGGACCAAGGCTGTCCTCAGAAGCTCCTTGACCCGTCGCGTCTCTACTGCCTGCGGCGAATCACCTTCGACTGGAATGGCCTCTAGCTGTGCAGCAGCGGCAACGAGATTGTCCATCGGATTGGAGTAGTGACCCGGAGGTGTTAAAACAGCTTGAGGTATAACGGTGTTTTGACGAGGCGGGTCCATCTGACGAGGCTGAACCGGTGCGCCGGCCCCGGGAGCTTCAACCCGGTTTCCCTCCATCGGATTGCCAGTTCCTACTCCTGGAGTGTTGAAAAGGTCTCTGGCCTAAAAAACCGGAGGCAAACGGGATCGGTACTTCCTCCTCATGACTTCCTGCGACGCACTCTGGTCCAACATGAGCCTGTAGGCTTGTGCGTCTAAAGTGGCCCGCTCCGAGGCCATCCTGGTGTCCTCGGCTGCCAGATCTGCCTTGGCCTAGGTGATCTGTTCCTTCACTTTTGCAATCTCGGCGTTGTGAACGCCCTGATCCGTCGGATTAGCCTCCGCCATAAGCACAGCCAATGCATCAAATAGCTCTGATAAAACTTGAGCCGGCGGGCGCACAGGGCCTCCTGCCCCGGCAGCCGTTGCCGCTGCTGAACCGGAGGTCGTTGCCGCAGCGGTCGAAGAATGAAGCACTGCTTGTGTGCCAGTCATGAATATTCCAACCCGGTTGGGCAGATGAGAGGGGTCCGGAATACTGTCGCCATCGGAACAGCCCCCAATCCGGCCGTCTTGTAGCTGATAAAGAGATTTGGTTTCTCCGGTCGATGACTCGTCATCGGAACAAACGACGGTATCGCCGCGAGATTCCGATCCATCCTCATAACTTCCTCCATGGATGACTCCCACGAAGGCACGCTTCATGGCCGGTTTAACCCGGGCGGATCGCGCATGCTGAGCCGTCTCGACGAGGTCGGTGCAGATGTCCAGCTCGGGGCCTGGTTCACCGATCTTGCCAATGAAAACGTGAATGCCACCAAAGGGGACCCGGTACCCGTACTCAATTGAGCCGGCCTCGGGGCCCCAGCCTGCGTCGTCGATGTAGAGCTTGCCGCGCCGACTCTTAGTCATCCGGCCTACGGCGTAGCCCTCGAGTCCTTCAAAGCGGCCCTCCAAGAACTTGAAACCATCGTGCGATAGCCCCACGGTGGGCGCCAACTGTCGTGGTTTTGTCGCGGCAGATGTCCTAGAGAAAGGACTTAGTCGTGGAGCCATCGCGACGGGTTAGCTTGAAGGGGTTAAAGCAGACACAGGGACGCAAGGGAGTTTATACTAGTTCGGCCCCTTCGATGAAGGTAAAAGCCTACGTCTAGTTGTGATGGAATTGATGGGGGTTTCGATGACTAGGGAGCAAACCAGCTTCGCCTATGTCTCGAGTTGTTGTCTGTTATCCTTGAACCGCCGCTGGGTTGTCCCCTTATACACACGGGTGACTCCCGTCGGCTTACGGAGTCCCAATACCGGCTCATAGATGTGTCTGGTTTGGTCTCTACTTATTCCTAACTTACAATACAAGTTAACCACTAACGCCGGTTTACGGCTACAGGCCTTGAACCGACCATGGACCTTGAGCCCTCCTCTTGTCTTCTTGGACTTTAACATACTTAACTACTGACGAAGTTAACCCGGCCCAGATAGGCCGGTTTACGCCCAGTAGTAATATCCCCAACACTTTCAATAGGGGACTGGTGAACCACGTTAACGTGGAGGAGGTTGAAGAGCAGCCGGATGCAGTAATTGGTAAGTTTTTGGTTAGGTCATTTATTGCACTTGTTCTTTTTGATACTGGTGCATCGCACTCATACATATCAAGGGGATTCGTGGATAAGTATAACCTGCCCACCAAAGTTCTTAGAACACCTATGTTAGTAAGCTCACCAGGAGCGGAGTATATGGCTAGCCAAGGATGTTTTCAAGTGCCATTGAGTATAGGTAGGCATGTGTTTCCCGCGGATTTAATCATTTTGGAATCACAAGGTTTGGATGTAATTCTGGGTATGGATTGGCTGTCGATGTATGGAGGAAACATCGATTGCGCCAGTAAGTCAATTTTGCTCACCACCCCCAGAAGGAAGAAGGATCAAGTATGTATCCCGGCATATGCCAAAGAGGAATCAGGTAAATTGTTTAACAGGAGTTGTGCAGGAGGAAGTACCAGTGGTGAAGGATTTCCCGGATGTATTTCCAGAAGAATTGCCAGGCATGCCACTGGATAGAGATATTGAGTTTTTGATTGAGCTTTTGCTAGGCACAGGGCCAATATCTAAGAGACCATATAGGATGCCTGCAAAGGATTTGGTGGAGATTAACAAGCAGATTAAGGAGTTACTAGATAAAGGATATATTCGCCCAAGTTCTTCGCCCTGGGGATCTCCAGTACTTCTAGTGGAGAAGAAGGATGGATCGTTAAGGATGGTTGTTGATTATCGAGGATTGAATGAAGTAACCATCAAGAACAAGTACCCACTACCGATGATCAATGAAGTGTTTGATCGATTGCAAGGAGCTAAGGTATTTTCCAAGATCGATCTACGATCAGGATACCACCAGTTGAAGATTCGAGAACATGATATACCTAAGGCAGCTTTTACCACTAGGTATGGGCTGTACGAGTATACCGTTATGTCATTTGGTCTGACTAACGCACCTGCATATTTTATGAACATGGTGAACAAGGTGTTTATGGAGTTTTTGGATAAGTTCGTCGTAGTGTTCATTGATGATATCCTGGTTTACTCGAAGAATGAAGAGGAGCATAAGGAGCATTTGCGTTTGGTTCTTGGAAAGCTCAGAGAACATCAATTATATGCCAAATTTAGCAAATGTGAGTTTTGGTTGAAGGAAGTTGGATTTCTCGGACACGTTATATCTGGAGAAGGTATAGCAGTAGACCCCACTAAGGTTGATACCGTGAAAAATTGGGAAGCCCCAACAACAGTTGGAGAGATCCGGAGTTTTCTTGGACTTGCAGGATACTACCGGAGATTCATTGAGAATTTCTCAAAGATTGCGAAGCCTATGACGGAGTTGTTGAAAAAGGATACTAAGTTCATATGGACTGAGGAATGTGAGGCTAGTTTCCAGGAGCTGAAGAAACGTTTGGTTACATCACCTGTGTTGATTTTGCCAGATCAGACCAAGGATTATGACGTGTATTGCGACGCTTCACGTCGAGGACTTGGAGTAGTGCTTATGGAGGAAGGAAGAGTTGTTTCCTATGCCTCACGACAGCTTAAGCCTCATGAGTTAAATTATGCTACGCATGATTTGGAGTTAGCAGCCGTAGTGCATGCATTGAAAACCTGGAGACACTTTCTCATTGGAAACCATTGTGAGGTGTACACGGACCACAAGAGTTTGAAATATATTTTCACACAAAAGGAGTTGAACCTTAGACAAAGGAGATGGTTGGAGCTCATCAAGGATTATGATATGAGATTGCATTATCACCCTGGAAAGGCTAACGTAGTAGCTGACGCATTGAGTCGTAAAAGCCATGTCAACACACTAATGACGAGACATTTACCAAGAGAGTTAGCCGAGAATCTTCCTGAGCTATGTTTGGAGATAGTTCCGAGAGGGTATGTACACTAGTAGAAAAAGGGTCAAATGTGAAGCACATTAGTGCCGGTTTGAATTTGAGTCGGCACTAATGTGACCATTAGTGCCGGTTCCAACGGCTAGGCGGGCGGGCATCATTAGTACCAGTTCGTGGGCAACCTTTAGTACCGGTTCATGCCACGAACCGGTACTAATGAGGCTGTGTCAGGCTATGGTCAGGCTGGGGCCCCCACGAAGACCTTTAGTACCGGTTCATGCCCTGAACCGGTACTAGAGTTTCTTAGTAAGCTGATTTTTAGTCCCACCTCGCCAAGAGAGAGGCAGTATGAGCGGTTTATAAGCCGTGAGTGCACAGACAATGACGAAGAGTTGCAATGCTCACTTGCATGTTGATTAGCTTCAAGCCTTGCGGAATAGCATAGATTGCACCGAGCTATGTGCAGTGCAGTCTACACTATTCCGAATGGCTTGAAGCAAATTAACCAGCATTGCACCTCTTTTTAATTTTTAATAACTTATTTGAACTCCGGACTTCTTTTGTGTTCAGTATGCAGCATTCAAAGCGACATCATCAATTTCCAACATGTTCTGACATCATTTGTTGTTTTTCGGTCATTTACCTAATTGTTTAGAGAGCTAAATGACCGTGAAATTGAAAATCACTACAAAATGAATTCTGAAAATGTTGAAACTTGGCATGGTATCATCATTTCACCCACATAGCATGTGCGAAAGAGTAGAGAGGGTCACGGCACTGGATGCACTTCGTGTACAAACTGGACAAACTCTTTCGGAGTATCAGGGTTTCGGACGAGAACTCATCTGTTACACGACACTTCAATATTTTTTTAAACTTATTTGAACTCCGGACTTCTTTTGTGTTCAGTATGCAGCATTCAAAGCGACGTCATCAATTTGCAACATGTTCTGACATCATTTGTTGTTTTTCGGTCATTTACCTAATTGTTTAGAGAGCTAAATGACCGTGAAATTGAAAATCACTACAAAATGAATTCTGAAAATGTTGAAACTTGGCATGGTATCATCATTTCACCCGCATAGCATGTGCGAAAGAGTAGAGAGGGCCACGGCAAAAACTGGACGCACTTCGTGTACAAACTGGAAATAGAAGAAAAGAAATAATGCAGAAAAGAAAAAAACTATACAAAAAATTACTCAAAAATAAATAGAAGAAAATAAATAATGCAGAAAAGAAAAAAACTATATAAAAAATTACTCAAAAATAAATAGAAGAAAATAAATAATGCAAAAAAGATAAAACTATATAAAAAATTTGTTGGCGCGCTACCCAGTGGGCCTGCCATACCTAGGGTGTGCAAATGCAGGCCCAGAAGGTCCAGCAGACTCACAGGGCAGCGCGCCCTAGTTAGGCCCAGAAGCCTGCTATATAGAGAAGCTCGAAGGAGCAGCCGCGGCTGGGTTTATAAACCAGTGCAGCTGCCCTTCGCTCGGCGAGGTGGGACTAAACATTTGTGCACCGCCGGTGGCAGCACACAACCATTAGTACCGGTTGGAGGCTCCAACCGGTACTAAAGGGGGGGTCTTTAGTACCGGTTCGTGGCACGAACTGGTACTAAAGGGGTCGTTTTCCGCCCCTTGGCCTGGCGAAAATTGGCGTTTAGTACCGGTTGGTGGCTCCAACCGGTACTAAAGACCCCTCCTATATATATTTCATCGACCACTAGTACTTCTTCTCGATCCAACTTCTTCGCCACGCCCGTCGCCCCTCGCGCGCCGCCCTCGCCGCCCCCGCCGCCCGTCATCGCCGTCACCGTCGTCGCCCACGCCACTCGTCGTCGCCGTCACCACCGTCGCCCCCGCCACCCGTCATCGCCGTCACCGCCGTCGCCCCCGCGCGCCGCGCCCGTCGCGGCGCCGCCTCTCGTCCCCGTCGTCGCCCGCCGCCGCCCGTACGCTGCCGCCCCCCGCTCGTACACACACACATACACACACAGACACACACACACACACACACATACACACACATTGTTTTTACTTATTTTCTATTTTCTATTGTTTAGATTAATGTTAGATAAATTACGTAGATAATAATGTTAAATGTTAATGTTAGATGAATTATATGGAAAAGATGTTAAATATTAATGTCAAATATATTTTACATGAATTAGAACAAGTTGAACTAGTTGAATTAGTATAGCTAGATATTAATTAGGTATATATATGAGATTTGAACTAGTTGAATTAATATAACTAGTTTATTTTTAGTATGAAAATTAATAGAACAAGTTTATTTTTAGTAAGGAAATTTAGGTATATGAGATTTGATGATCTAATCAAAATATTACTATATAGAACTACCTACTTTATTTTAGTAAGAAATTAATAAAACTAGTTTATTTTTAGTAAATGCTTAGTTGAATTAATAGAACTAGTTTATTTAATTGAATTAATAGAACTAGTAAGTGTTTAATGTTTCACCTATATATGAACATATATGTTAGATATTAGATATAAATTATATGTTAGATATATATTTAATTAGTTATATGAGATTTCATCATCTAATTAATATTTTATTATATAGAACTAGCTACCTTATTTTTAGTAAGAAAATTAATAGAACTAGTTTAGTTGAATTAATTAGTTGAACTAGTTAGTTGAATTAGTTCAATTAATTAGGTATATTCTTCGTAAGTGCTTAGTTGAATTAGTTCAATTAATTAGTTGAACTAGTTGAATTAACAGAATTAGTTGAATTAATAGAACTAATAAGTGTTTAATGTTTCACCTATGAACATAGGAATGTCGTCTGACGACGAACACGATTTCATTATGTGCGAATACTGCGAAGACCAGCGCGGCCTGTGCGGCAGAAATTTTCTAGTTGATGATAGACGCTTCAGCATCAAGCTGGATGAGAACTTCGAAGTGGATATAGTAAGTCACAACGACAAGTCTTTTTTCGTAATTAAGCATGACTTATGCTTCATTTGCTTCACCTTTTAATTTTTCACTATTCTACTAGCGTATCCCCTGCCATGCAAGAATTTTTGTCTTGGATAAGATAGGTTTCAGTCCTAACGAAACTATGGAGGTAAAAAGAGTTTACTTGAAGACCGAGCATGGTTATACCTTCAACGTCAAATTATACAATGCAGACACATACACCTATTTTAAATGCAAAACTTGGCAAGCACTATGCAAGGCTTATGCATTTGATCCTGATATGGTTATCACCTTTGATATTCGTCCGGAAGATGATATTGAAGGTAATAGAGACATCTGGGTCGATGTGCAGACGCCTCCAGTTCTACCATTATGTGAGTTTCTCAACCATATTTATGTCTTTGATATGAGATCATTTGAACTAGTTGAATAATTAATAGATCTCAATTTATATTGATAGCTTACTTCCAATCAAGCAAACATGTCCGGCGCTTGGTAGACAGGACCGTCCACTGTCCCGGGGCTGAACTAAACTGCGAGGAGACAAGTCATTATGTTTCATGGCTTGAGGATCTTGATGCTGTCAAGACAAATTTCTTTCCTGCACTTAGAAATGTTAGTACTCAAAACGTGCGACCAATAGTGTTCGTACTGAACTACGGTCACATATATTTAGGAAAGATGGTAAGATTTCTACTATTTATCCTTAGTGCATCTTTTGCATACATTATTTTTTTAAGCTAAACTTCATTGCTAAGTATGTTATTATACGATGTTCTTCAACAGGGACTCCCGATGAATGTTGTGCCTGATTGGATCGAGACTAAAGGTACCATGAATATTGCTAGCTTACGGCCAAGATATCCTACAATGCACTTTAGTGCATTCAGGATTTCTAATAGCGAGGAATGCTTAATAGTAAAAGACTGGAGCAAAATTGTGAACGATCACAGAGAAGTACTAGGGGGAAGCAATCAGAAGCGCAACCCACGATTAGGAGACAGGTTCATCTGCATGCTCCAATATGATGAATCAGCAAAGCTATACATGTTCTATGCTATTTTACCTGAGAGAGAGCAGCAGGAGTGTTTAATTAGCTAGTTCATGCTCTTAGTACTTGTCCTCTCATGTTCGTGTTCTTCGTCCTGAACTTAATCTCAAAGAGTGATTTGCTTTTGTGGTGTTATGAACGCTTATAATATCATTACCATGTTGAACTCGATGATATCTTTGCTATGAAAACCGTTGGTGATGATATATATGATGCAAGAGTTTTTATATTAATTAATATGATGATGATGAGTTATTATCATTTATGAAAGAAATTGCATATTAGTTTCAACTGGATGGATTCTAGCTAAGTGATCAAGTATATGCCATATGCCATATTACCTCGATCACTTAAGTAGGTGATCAAGTATATATAATATGGATATGACATATACTTGATGACTTAGCTAGGATCCACATGCATCCAGTCAAACTAATCACCTAATGATTTAACAACTCATTATAATGTAAAACAATCACTAAATTAAATTGAAAACACAAAATTAAAGTAAAAATAAAAAATAAAACCAAAACACACCAAAACATTCTACGCGCCCACGGAGCTGGCTCGTGCCACATGGTTTCCCTTTAGCACCGGTTCGTGCTGAACCGTTACTAAAGGGGGGGGCTTTAGTGCCTACAATTTAGTGCCGGTTACCGAACCGGCACTAAAGGCCCTTACGAACCGGTGCTATTGCCCGGTTCTGCACTAGTGGTAGCAGCATTGGAGATTCAGTCTACCTTGATGGATAAGATCAGAGAAGCTCAAAAGACTGACAAAGAGACCGCTTCTATTAAGGAGAAAATGAGCAAAGGAAAAGCTAAGGGATTTCATGAGGATGAACACGATACCTTATGGTTTGAATACCGTGTTTATGTGCCTAATGATTCGGAGATCAGGAAGTTAATTCTGCAAGAGGCCCATGATTCACCATATTCGATTCACCCAGGAAATACCAAGATGTATTTGGATTTGAAGGATACTTTCTGGTGGACCGGAATGAAGAAGGATATTGCGTAGTATGTAGCAGTTTGTGATGTATGCCAAAGAGTAAAGGCAGAGCATCAGAAGCCAGCAGGATTGCTACAGCCATTGCCGATACCCGAATGGAAGTGGGATAAGTTAGGCATGGATTTTATCACATGATTGCCCAGAACTCGTTCAGGCTATAACTCGATTTGGGTTGTAGTTGATCGTTTGACAAAGGTAGCACATTTCATCCCAGTGAAGACTACCTATACCAGTGCAAAGTTGGCAAAGATATACATGAACAGAATCGTATGTCTGCATGGAGTTCCAAGGAGCATTGTATCAGATAGAGGAACCCAGTTTACCTCAAAGTTCTGGAATCAGATGCATGAAACTTTGGGTACCAGGCTAGAGTTCAGTACAGCTTTCCATCCACAGACAGATGGACAGATCGAGAGAGTCAATCAGATTTTGGAGGATATGCTGAGAGCTTGTGCGCTAGATTACGGATCTAGTTGGGACGAGAATTTGTCATATGCAGAGTTCTCTTATAACAACAGTTATCAATCCGGTTTGAAGATGGCCCCTTTCGAAGCCTTGTACGGAAGGATGTGCAGGACCCCATTGTCGTGGGATGAAGTTGGAGACCGCCGGTTGTTTGGACCGGATCTGATTAAGGAGTCTGAACAGAAAGTAAAATTGATTCGCGATAGGCTCAAGGTAGCTCAGTCCAGGCAGAAGAGCTACGCAGATTCAAAACGCAAGGAGACAGTTTACGAAGTCGGAGACCGAGTTTATCTTCGAGTATCACCACTTCGAGGAGTTAAGCGCTTTGGAGTTAAGGGAAAGTTAGCGCCACGTTTTGTAGGCCCATACAAAGTTATGGAGCGTATGGGAGAAGTAGCCTATAAGTTGGAATTGCCCGAAGGATTGTCAGGATTTCACGACGTATTCCACGTTTCCCAGTTGAAGAAGTGCCACACAGAGATGGCTGATATACCGCTGAGAGATACAGTGCCGCTGGAAGCGATTCAGTTGGACAGTGATTTGACCTATGAGGAAAAACCAGTTAAGATTCTAGAGTATGCCAGTCGAGTCACCCGCAGCAAGGTTATCAAGTTTTGCAAAGTTCAGTGGACCACCACACGGAGGATGAAGCCACCTGGGAGCGAGAGGAAGAATTGCTGAAGGACCACCCTCACCTATTTTCTAGCCAACCCGAATCTCGAGGTCGAGATTCATCTTAAGGGGGGGTAGGTTTGTAACATCCCAAATTTTCAATTTGAAATGTTATACACTAGATCATCATTGCATATCATATTTTATTGCATTTTGGTTGATCCTAGAAAATTCTACGCAACTCAAGGACCCTCGGAGAGAGTTGGGGATTTCGTTATTTTCATATTTGAGTTTTTCTCAAATTTTGAAAATAGGATCATTTGATTCTATTTATTTTATCTTCAATTATTTCTATTACAAAAATATGAGAGAGGGAATAAAATGACTTTCCCAAAATAAAGAAATATTGAGGATTTAATAAAAAAATCAAATAATATTTTATTTTGGTTTTATTTGCTATTTTATTTGAATTTAGGAAAAATGCGCGTTTTTCAAAATTGCATTTAGGCCCCAAATAAATGTTCATCCTTTGCGGCTTGATTTTAGAAGCCGGGGAAAATTTATTTCGGTATTTTTGGAGTCCGTTTAGTATTCCTTTTGTTTTTTTCTGAGGGTAATTATTTAAAAAAAAAGTCCGAACCGACTCTGGGCCGTAACCGGCCAGGACTCCGCCTGGCCGGGCCTTTTTATAGCGCCGCCGAGGCCCGAGGACAGCCCAGCCGCGCCCCGCCCCCCGAAACCCTAACCCTAGGCCGCCGCCCCGTGCCGCCGCTTGCCGCGCCGCCTCGCCGCGCCGCCGCCGCACCGCCGCCGGACCTCGCCTCGCCGCCGCCGGAGGTAGCTTTTCTCGCCGCTGGTTTTTTTAGAAAACCGATCGGTTTTCTGTCGGTTTTGTTCGTTTTTTTAGTTTCGGTTATTTTAAATAGATCGGTTTTTTTGGTTTATTTAATTAGCGAGCGTTCGCCCGTTCGTTCGTTTAACGAACGTTCGTCGTTTTTCTTTTTCTCGGATTAAATCCGCGATTTTTCTGATCGCGATTCCTGATCCAATTTTCGTTTTAGTCTAACGTTTCGCTCGTTTATCGGAATCAGGCGATTCAAGCGCCTGGAGTTTCGTCTCGAAACCCTCTTTCCGTTTAACCAACTTAAACAAGGTTTTACCACTGTAAAAATTGCCATAGATCCAGAATAGTAAACGAGGCCTGTTTCTTTTGCCGTTTGTCTGTCGTTGCTTCGTTCGATTTGATTCTTTTTGCCAACCGGAGTTCTTAAGTTGAACTTTCTGGTTAGATATCTTATTCGAGTTTTACATGTGCATTAGTTGAGTACTTATTGTATGCTTGTTTGTTTGCGATAGAGTACCCGGAGTGCGCCGCTTGCTACTTCGAATCGCTAGGTTTTGCGGATCATCAGCAAGGCAAGTAACACTTTGATCATATCCCTTTCATACCCAGTTTTTATGCATTTAGTTTCACCCTCAAACATTGCATGAGTAGGATTGATAACATGTGGGTATTGGGAAGTAGTTGATGAGGTAAGAACCTATTGCCCTGCATTCAAACCTTTGGGAGTTACTTCTACGTTGCTTATTATGTCATGCTATGCTAGTAGACGTGGATTAGGTGAGTGAAATCCATGACAGATGTGATATTGTTAATTTAATGATTTACTTAAGGTGGCAACTTAAATACACATCTGGGTGGATTGAGGCACCTGGGTATTCCAGCGATTGCCTGTTTTTCTTTATGGACCGCCACCCAGGCTCAAAGGGATCATGAGATTATTCATGCTAGAAACTTCCGTGTGCAGCCACAAGCTACTATGGGCTCTAGCATAGTTGAGTAGGTTGTGCGAACTCTTACCGTGGTAGACTAGCAGATGTAGGGGAAAGTAGGTGTAACAGTCTACCCGATCGTAAGGTGCTAGCGCTTCTGAAAGACTATGTCTCGGTCATCCGCTTCTCAAACACCATGTAGTGCGAGAAATCAAACGGAGGCGATCGAGTCTTGTGGGGAAAAGTGCGCAAACCTCTGCAGAGTGTATAAACTAATCATGGTTAGCCGTGTCCCCGGTTATGGACATCGTGAGTATCTAGTACCTGGATTATCATGTGAATCTCATCATGTTACTCTAAAGTTAATTGTTGGGTTTTGTTTAATGATGATGCTTAATTGGGATTGAGAATGCTGTCAACCATTCTCAATGTTTAACAACTACCTTGATAGTTAAATAAAATGTATGCCTTTGCAGTAGGGAAAAATTGGCTTTACACAAAACTGTAACCATAGAGCTTTCCACCAGCCACATATGCATATAGTATAACTTTATTCTTTCATTACTCTCTATGTGTTACATTGCCAGCTTATTCCATGTGCTGACCGTTTCGGACTGCAACGTTAATGTTGCAGACTTTTCAGACGACAATTAAGGTGCCTTTAGGTCGTGGTTCTATACTTAGTGATGCCGTTGGAGTTGATGGACTCACTTATCTTCCAAGCCTTTCGCTGTTATCGTTATTAGATAGCCTTAAGCCATATTTATTGTAATAAATTTTCTTTTGAGACACTCGATGTAATAAGTGTGTGATTGCTACTCTGGTATAAATCCTTCAAGTACTGTGTGGTGTCAGCATTACTGATCCAGGGATGACACCTGAGCACAGAGATTGGACCGTTTGAGGTCTAGTCGCTACATCATGCTAATGCCCTACAGGATCAGCGTACCAGAACAACAACTTACCCCCATGAAGAGAAGCGTAAATCGGAAGGATCCAACATATAGACACACGAACGAACAAAGACAAACGGCAACCGAATCACGCGAGATTCGCCGGACACAAATCTCCACCCGCCCTCCGACAACGCGAGAAGCACCGTTGAGACGGGTTCTAGATGGGGAAAACATTATTCCATCTTCAAGAAGTCGTCATCATCTCGCCTCTCTAAGCAGAACACAAACTCTAAAAAGTCAATAAAGACATAAAAAATCGAAGCCGTGTCATCGCTAAGGGCCGGATCCACCGCACCTCCATCGCCCTAAGGCCACAGAGATGAGGCAGCCCAATGCAGGTGGGCAGGAGGCACACAAAAGCTAGCGGCTAGATGGTCTTTGCGTGAGCTGAGGCGCTGTTACGTCGGGAGTGTGCATATCTGTTCTTCCAAAGCCAAACAATACACACTTGTCATAGAGAAAATTTCATGATTATCCGAGTGCATGCAGCAAAATCCTCCTCGATCAAGCCTTAGAGCTTGATCCCCTTGATACCGTCAAGCAAACAATAATACTAACGAAAATATAATAAACAAAAGTTCATAAACAATATATCAAGAGCAAGAAAAATGGCATGCAAGAGTTGAAAAACAATCCGTTGACGCATGGTTCAAAACTAGAAAAAATATGCAAAGTAACTTGTGGTTGGATGGTTAGAGGGACCGTGTTATTCTTAGCCCATCAGGGTTTAAATTCTGGTGCTCGCATTTATTTTTGGATTTATGTCAGGATTTTTGATGATGCGTAATCAATGAGAGGAGATGTTCCCGTCAAAGACGAGGTGCCTACGGTGACTTCGTAAATTTCAAAATCATATGTCGGCTTAATATTTCAGAAGTGCTTATATGGATAGGATGTGCGTGTGTGCATTTATAGGGGTGAGTGTATGTGCGTGTATATGAGCACTTGCGTCTGTACTGTATTAAAAAATAGAAAAAAAAACATTTGCGGACCTTGAACAAGAGCCGACGCCGAGCACTTATAGCTCCCACGTTTAGAGTGTGCATATATTCTTCCACAGCCAAACAATACGCCGAAGAAAATTTCAGACTAATCCGAATGTCATGCAGCAAAGTCCTCGATCTAGCCTTAGAGCATCTTTAATAAAAGATACAAATTTAAAGATGTGAATATAAAACATAAAAAAAATATCTTAAAAAATATTTTTTACATTTTTAAAAAAGCAACTTCAACTGATGATGTATATTGGAAATGTAAAAAAGCAACTGCAATAGATAATAAAAAGTGAAGATGTAAAAAGCTGCCAATGATTGCACGGCTATTGTACAGCTGCATAAATTAAAATAAAGCATGCCAAAAACAACTTAAAAAATTTACATGCCCACAAGATCAAATTATTACATAATTAATCAAATCTGCAAGATCAAATGCAACACAAAGACAACAAAATGTTGCACAATACAACAAACAAATAATGAAAATAGGCGGCTCTTTCGTCATGCCATTTTCAATACTCCTTCATCAAATCCTTCTGAAGTTGATCGTGCGCATCAGAGTCTCTAATTTCATTATACACCTTCTTATCTTTGGACATTCTAGACCGGTGTCGGAAGTACCTCTCTAGGAAAACGGGTGGTGAACCAAAATAGTTGCGCATCAACCTCTTGTGCGCCTCAACCCGTTCTCTCCAGATGAACTCACGACCATACACAGAATCGCCGTGCTTCGGCTTCTTCCTCTTATGCATCGCCACTAACATAGCAATGTCCTCGTCTTCGATAAAGTCATATTCCTCATCCGACGAGGAATCATCCATGAAAGAGGAGTTGCACAAGCTCATCTACAATGCGGAAAATCACTGTCAAACTACCTCTCCAACCCCAATAAAAACTTCAAGTTTGCTCGATTGTTTACCTTGGGGGAATTTCTCGAACACCTTGCTTGCGGGGTGGAAGAAATCGGCCGGCTGCGGATTGGGTAGCCGTTCATCAGTGGCTTGTGCGGGCGGCGGCGGCAGCTCGACAGAGGAGACGACCGTAGCCCTACAGAAAAGAAGGCGGGACCGTGCCATGGAAGCCATTAAGGTAGCCGGACCTCCGGTGAAGCTTCGATTAGAAGCGGCGGCCGAAATCGAATCAGCGGATACGGGGGACAGCCGTCGCTACTCTAGCGAGGCACGCAATCATGGCGGGGCGGGCAGCGGCGGCATCAATTTTGGGCAAATCGGCCAACGGCGGAGCAGGCGGCAGGCTGTCGGGCGGAAAGGATATGAAGGTAGTTGGGCGGTTGGCGCTCACCCTCCATTTTTACATCTCCTAGAGGTGGAGATTCTTGAAGTGTTGTGTTTTACATTTACATCTCCGAGACGCGGAGATGTAATTTTATTTTTCATCTACATCATCTATTGGAGAGGGGCTTTGGACCCTCGAAGATGCAAAAGTTAGCTATTTTTGCATCTAAATCATCTATTATAGATGCTCTTAGAGGTTGATGTCGTCAATTGAAAGAAAATTGCGCGGAAATACTATAAAAATAGTTTATGAACAGTAATTACTACATTATATATAAGGGTCCCAAAAAAATACACATAAGAGTGTGCATATGTTGTTCCAGAGCCAAACAATACATGTTTTCCACGGAGAAAATTCCATGATTATGCAAGTGCCATGCAGCAAAATCCTCCTCGATCTGGCTTTAGAGGTTGATGCCGCCAGTTGGAGAAAAAAGACTTACATTTAGGAACGGAAGAACTATATTATATATTCAGGGGGGAAAGGCAAGTAAGAGTTGAAATATTTTAAAAAAACATGGACGCAGGGTTCAAAAACTACAAAAAAGCCATGTGCTAATGTCTAGCACAACCTTCCATGGGCCTTGGGGATTTTTCGGCTCTGGCCTCCTTTTCTTTTTATTGGGCACTAATGCCTCTTTTCTTTTCTTTTTTTCCTTGGGCACTAACTAAGGCCTCTTTCCTTCTTTGTCCTTGGTCTCTAAAGGCCTCTTTTTCTCTCTTTTTTGGGCACTAAGGTCTTTTTTTTTCTCAGTCTGTTGTCCCCGTGGAGGTGACACCGTGATAGCCAACGCACTATAAAAACTGGAGGCGCCGTCCGACGACGGGCGATGTGGGACAAATCGAAACTGGGAACCACGATGCGCTCGCCCGCATGGGCCGGCATGCGTGCGAGGCCCAACTCGAGGCGCGCGTGAAATAAAAAGGCCCTCGTTTTACGTACGTACGGGAGAGCTTTTTGCTCAAAAAAAAAACGTACGGGAGAGCTAAACTAGGCCCGACCTCGCATTATCCGTTCTCTCGTGTCGTTTCAAAACATATCATTTCCGGTTCTGGCCCAACAGCAGTGCACTCTAGGCCATTAGCAGAGAAACCATCTTCTTCTCATTCTTGTTGGAAGAGAGAAGTCCGCATTGTCCCCCTATACTTGAGTTGTCACAACCTCAAACTCGCTAAACCCAAAATCACCCCCATCCCTAACCCAGTTGAACTGGCTTTTAGTCCAGTTTTCTTCAAAACAACTCCACGTGACATCCAACACAGGAGATGTAGTGGTAGCAGCCGGTTGAAGGAAACATGAACATGAAGACAGGTTTAATCTGCATAAGAAGCCGCGTATCTTATCAAAGGCTTGACCACACGAACTGCAGAAATTCATAAAACTATATAAGTACAATTCAGTGGTCTCCTGGAACACAAAGCTGCAACAATAACAAAAAATAAATACAATCATTTGCAACAAACGCACAGGTTTGCCATCCAACAAACATAAAAACACCTGCTTAAATTAAGTGTCCCAGGTTCACATTTACAGCTTCATTGAATGGTTAACTTATTGTGGTTTTAACAAGATATCTTATCATTCCAATAAATTCAATCAAATCACTTCTGCTGATGAGAAGAGGGAAATTTGTGCCATGTGGAAACACATGTCTTTTTCATAGATTTCTCCTTGCAAAAACAGTGATTCTGACGGGGTATATCCTACCTGTACTAGTTGCTAAAACCATAGCCAAAGGTGATATCAGGGAATCGCTCCATCATCAGAGAAGCAGAAGCATTTATCAATTTTAGAGCACTCTCGTTATTCGGCTTGTCAAATTAATGGGATCCGCTAGAATCTGGAAGAAAAAGAAAACTTGAACAGCAAGACAATACAGCTATCTAAATGCCATTGGAGCATGCATTTCAATAAATAGGAAACTAGGGGTCCTCACGGACCACATCTGTATGTTTGAACTTAGAAGGGCCTTGTAATAACATATTTTGTTGATAAATGAAGCGACATTTCAATTTGACAACTAGCTTGTTAATACATGCCGAAGTACCAATTTGCTCATTTTTTGTTATTGTTGAGAGTATGGAATCAGTCAATTTGTTGCTTAATTATTTTGCCACTGAATTTATCTTTTCCCAAAGCCATCTGGGATAATGGTGTGGAAGCTTTCTGGGAGATTTGATCATATGCCCTTATTTTATTTTATTTTGGCAGGGGATTATATGCCCTATTTTAGTTCTCCATAGATCATATGCCCTAGTTTTCTTTGCCTTCTTGGTCATTTTCCATGTCTAATTACTTGAATAATTTCAAAATTCTGAGCCTAGTAATGCCACGTGAAATGAAGGTCTTGCCCCTTGGTAAACTTGCAATCTCTCCAAACTCTATATATCTCAACAGAACCAACCAGCCTGACATGTTCGTCCCATTCGACAGAACGAGCACAGTCTCATACAGGATGGCGACCACGATCAATTGCACAGACATTCTACTTCACTAGCTTCACTAGCAACACTAGAAGAAGAATGACGAAAAGAAAGTACACTAAAACCTGAAGCTTTGCATTTTGGGCGGCCAACTTCTCGATGCGTCGATCCAGTGCTGCAGTCTCAACCCTAATAGCATCAATTTGAGCTCTTGTAGCATCAATTTAGGCTCTTGTAGCATCATTTTCAGCCCTCGTAGCATCAATACGTCACTGAATTTCTCGTGACACGCAGCGAGCAGATGCATTGCCCATGATGAGCACATTTATCATCCAAATTTCCTCGACCATGTCCAAGTACTTGTCCAGCCACATGAAGAAACGCCAGTCTTTCACCTGTCCAAACATACCGAAGTCAGTAAGTTGCTTAAACCAGACATCAGTCATATGATATACGACTTGGCTCTGAACATTAAAGAACAGAGAAGCACCTTCATATCCTTGCCATTCCTTGGGCATTCCACTGAATATTTGCCCGGATTCAGAGATGTCGCTGACTGCTTCACCATTCTCTTCCACATTCTGGACATCCAGTCAGAGGGAGTCCTTTTGGAGCCGACTGCTTCAGGCTCAATTCTTCTCGTCCACATTCTGGACTTCCAGTCAGAGGGAGCCTCATCATCCGTTTGGTCGGACAGGAACACTGGAACAGATACGAGTGCAAAGCTAGGGTTAGCGGAGCGAGCCAAGGCTGGAGCGAAATTGAAAGGAAAAATGCAATCGGTGGGTAGAATCGGTTACCTAGTCGCCGGAGGTGCGGCACACGTGCTTGCCAGATTCGCCGCCGGGCCCGTGCTGCTGGGGCAATAGCGGCGCCTGTAGTGCCGGAGTAGCCGAGCCTCCTGCGGTTGCTTCCTGGTGGCTGGGGACTCCGCGCCTCCGGAGCCGCTGGAGTCGCCGTGCAACGCCGCCGCCCGCCGGAGTGGCTGCACATCGGTGCTCACGAACAGAGGACGAGACGGGGGAGTTTTTTTTTTTTTTTTTGAGGGAGCTGGTTCGGTCGGTCGGTGGATCCGTTTGGGTCGGGCTCCGTATGAAAAGAAGACCGACTCTACGTAGCTAAATGCCCATGAGATCAAATATACTCCCTCCATTCCACCATACCTGGCCAAACGGGCCGGCCCGTCCCGGCACGGCCCAGCCTGTGCTAATCGTGCCTGGCCCGGCACGGCCTGCCGTGGCATGTTTAATAGCCGGGCCGTGCTGTGCCGGCCCACGGGCGCTGCTCCTTGGCCCAGGCACGGCCTAGTTAGTAAACGGGCCGGCCTGATGGCCCGTTTAGCACGCTGAGCTGCATATTTTCACCCTATTGCGCTGGTTTTTAGGCCTATTGGGCTATATTTTACGTATACATTTATAAAAAAAATTCTGAAATATATATATATATATAAAACGGGCCGTGCCGTGCCGGCCCGCATGCCCAGGCTCCAGGCCCAGGCACGGCCCAAGGCGTGCCGCGTGCCGGGCACGGCCCGTTTAGCCCGTGCCGTGCCTGGCCCATGGCGGGCCGTGCCAGCGTGCTCACGGGCTGGCCTGTTTGGCCCGGCACATTTGGCCAGCTATACATTCCACAACCACAATGTAGTGCGTTCGTTTTGAGATCTAACTTTGACTGTATATTTAGCAAACGAGACCAACTGCGGCGGGAATAAAAATTATACCACTTAATTAATATTGAAATATGAATTCAGTGGTATAATTTTTGCTCCCGCCGCAATCGGACTTGTTGGTTAAATTTACGGTTAAATTTAAATCTCAGGATGCGTAGACGTACTACATTGTGGAACGGAGAGAGTAGTATGATAATATATATTTTTTATCCTATAAGCACCTTTGAGATGGGTCAGCGCAACATCTTAAGAATTTTTTTTTAATTTTTTGAGAAAATCTTCAGATCTATTCATCAACTATTAAGGAAGTATAAAGCACATCAAAAGTAAAAATCGCATTCATGTCCGGAGACCACCTAACGACGACTACAAACACTGAAACGAGTCGAAGACGCCTCACCGTCATTGCTCTCCCATATCGGAGTTGGTCAAACCTTGTTAATGCCCTACAGGATTAGCGTACCAGAACAACAACCCGTCACTGATGAAGAGAAGCGTAGATCGAAATGATTTAACTTATAAAC